>NW_010274223.1:0-7713 GCF_000690775.1 Eurypyga helias | reverse complement strand
AGTGGTACCAGCACAGCAGCAAGAGGGCCAGGAGGCAGTGGCTGGAAATCAGGACATTTAAGCAGCACTGCCTTCAAAGTAATGCACGTGGCACCCTTCTTCAGGGGGAGAATTCAGTCTTTGGGAAGAGTCTGTACTCCTCATCTAAATTAGACTGCTGCAAAAAACCTCCTGTGCATAGGCTGCACCGTGACCCCAGTGTCTGTAAAAGCACTCTGGTGATGACCACGCTCACCCTTTATCCAATTCCTGAAAGCCAAGCCTTAGAAGATGTGTAAAGTACTTATTCACTTCTGAACATGCTTTAAAGCTATCCCTTGGAGCAGATGGAGTTTATTTTGTAATGTCTTTACAGCAGGTGAGCAACCAAAAAAAAAAAAAAAAAAAGAGCATCCCAGTCCAGAGTCAGTTTCTCCCTTTAAATTATTTGAAATATTATAAGAATTACTGTGTGTCTAATAGAGGCACCCTTTCCTGTCAAAAGGGAAAGGTTAAGTTATTGTCAATGACATTTGATTAAATATTTGTTAATCAAATTTATTTTTCATTACTGGATGGATTTGTTAGTCTCTGCGTGCCAGTCATAGCCTCAAGAAGTCAGCACTAGAAAATCTTCTGATTATCCTTTTACAGATTTATAAATATTTTAGTGATCTAATCAAAGTAAAGGAACAATGGAATATGATTTAGGTAAGTATTATAAAAAGAGCAAGTGCACAGCTAGTCTATCTTTGCACAATCTATTTTTGAGTAATTCTGAATAAGAATGAATTCCTTAATTTCAGTCTGTTTGGAAATAATTTATGAACAGAATAAGGACATTCCTGAATATGTTAATTTTTCTAAGTTGTTTCCCCAGTTTTAATAACTGTTAAAAATCTTTAGAAAATATAACCCCATTCGAGCCTGAATTTTTCTCTGAGAAGAATCTGACACAATGTGGAAGCCCAGTTTCTTTCTTGTTTTTACAGAAACTGGGGCAACTGAAAGTGAGGGAGAGCGCAGTT
The DNA here is from genome assembly GCF_000690775.1 of Eurypyga helias. NCBI lineage: Eukaryota > Metazoa > Chordata > Aves > Eurypygiformes > Eurypygidae > Eurypyga > Eurypyga helias. The sequence goes on along the minus strand of NW_010274223.1, from coordinate 6,706 downwards.
CTGTATTATTGTATACTAATATAGTATTATAATACTTTATATTAATTATATGTTATAATAACATCAATATATCTCTATACTATCACTGTATACTGACTCTTTTTTTTTCTATTTTGACATGTACTTGAACAGAAGACTTGATGGTGTACTTCCGTTACCACTTGTTTCAACATAATATATGCTTTAGTTAATTTTACTTGCACTTTAGTTTTTTATGGTAATTGCCTACTTATCCTGTTCTCATCAGCTAATCAGGGAGTAATTATTACATCTCTAATTGACCAACAGTAACTACTGTATCTTGTTTTGTTAATTAAATGCTTGTTTAGGAGAATATTTAATTTACTGTAGTAACTTTTGTTCTTGGTGAAAAAGTCAACGTAACTTTATTATTATTCTGCCTGTATAAGGCAGTGCATGCAAAGCTCCTAAGGAGATTATGTATAACACCTTACATCTGCCATAAAAGGGCTCAGCTGCAGCTTATGTTATTGTTAAATGTCTTGTAAAAGGATCTGTGACAAAGTTTCAGTTACAATATGGAAAGCATTCCAGCATAGGAATAAATCTAAAAAATAAGGTGATTTTCCCCATAGATAATATGTTCATGATATTATTTTTGACTAACTCCCAGTTTACAGAGTCTTCAGTGAGATCCCAAGGAAAATGTTGTATCATCAAAGTCACTGCTCTTTGTCCATGCTGCAAAGATGACAATTTCCGTTCAGTCAGGAGTGTCCTCAGCCCCTAGGAACATGAAGGGATTTCAGTCATCTGGGAAGCGGGACTGAGCAGAGAGGGGAAGCGGGAGAGCCCCGTGGCCATTCTTCCAGCACACGAGCTCTGCAACAGTGCTGGTGCTACAGAGGAGAAGTAAGAACGGCAATGACATACAGTAATCTCTGGGGAGATGGTCTGCAGTCGCTCGTGGAGGGGAGCCTTCACACCTCAAAGCATCATGTGGAAAGCCAGGTGGCAGCCTCAGGTGTAGCACAACCGAATGACATGATTTCACATCCAGTTCCTACAGTTGCCACTTCTTACAACAAACACGACACTGATTTGGCATTGCTTAGTCCTCAGATTTTGCAAATCTTTGTGTAGGGATAAACAGATTAGTTCTACCACATCTTGCTGTAATTTAGTTTCAAGAGCTCCTCACCTAACGATCAGTGTTAAAGACTTGTGTAAGAAATAAGAAACCAGAATTCACATTGTGCTGACTCAGTACACTGAAGACTGCATAGTATCTTGAAGTGCTTGCCCTATGGGTAAAGGTCCACGTCTGCTTCTGTTATTTCAGAGTTCCTAACAAAGCGCCCTCTCGTGTCATTCCACGGTGCAGTGCAATTTCCGTGAGCTCATGAACCAATACAATGTACGCCAACAGTCTGTTAATGAAAAATGAAGAGGTCAAAAGGCATTTGGGACTCTACAAAGCATAATCAGAGAGCTACAGAACTGGAAAAGAAAGTTCTTCATTTTTTCCCCCTAATCAATTATTATTAATGATGTAAAAGAGTAAGAGTGGAACATTTACCTTAGTCTTACCATTTTTGACGGGAGAAAAAAATAATCTTCTTTAATACATCCAAGGGCTTTTTTTCAGTGAAGATGATCTTTCTCTGAAAAAGACAAGGACATGTCTTACAGAAATTTCTACAAATAAGTGTATTTCAATAGAAAATATGGCCTAAGAAACATGCTTGGCACAAGGTTGAAAAGATTTAAACCGTGTGATAGGTAGCATAATAAATACAATCTTTTTTTTTTCCAGAAAGAAGTATGCTATTCTGCATGACCTTGGTCACATCAGAATGTTTTTAACTCGTAATAAACTAATGGTATTGTCTCTGAGAGGCCACACCTTGCATAAGCAGTGACTTTAATTTCTCTCCCATCAGCCCAGGAAATGCAGGGGTCCCTTTGCATACACAAATACTTCTTTCTGCTGTACTGAAATGAGTCTCTTTGTTTTCTCAGCAAGAGTGGAGGGTAATATTCTGTAGTTTTTAGTAACTGCGCATCCAGTGAAATTATTTGGCCCTTACACTTTGAGTGTCGCGTTTTAATCTGTACCTTACTTAAAAGGGAGTGCCATTTTGGAATAAAAAAATAAAGCAGCACCATTTCACCTCAGGTGGGATGCTTCCGTAGTTCAAGTTCTGGCACCGTACAGAGGTTATTGTTGTCTATCGGTACATCAGTTTTGCTGTGTAAGGGCAGCTGTTTGTATTAAGTAATATGTGATCCTTGGAGTCTATCCAAGCTGTAGTAGTTGTAGCTGATCACGTGCTTACAGGAGAGGTGACTTGTGTTGCATTTTACTTATGTCCTTGGTCGTGAACATTTGCTACCACATTTGAACAACTTGGCTTATTCGTCTCTGTAAAGGCAGAAGAGGATGGTCGGTTTCTCAAGACTTAAAAGGAAAGTAAATCAAAGATCCTTCTAGTAGATAGCATGGAACTAATCTGGAATATTTAATAAAGCCTGTGTTGCTAAATATCATACTGAGTTGGCAACAGCTGGTTTGAATATGCAGAAGCTTTAAAAAAATGTATGGGAAATCATATATGATTGCGAGAGTGCTTCTAAGTGCTTTTTGGCATAACACACAATTATTTCATACTAAGTAGGATTTAAACTATAAACGATTACAAAGGAAGCTGGAAGGTTAAGTGTGAGCTAAAGGAGTAGCAACTCCTGATAAATAAAGCAGAGGTTCACAATGCAGTGACTTATCAGTATGAAGTAGACTGAATTCCCCCTACTTGGACTTTAACTTACACAAGGGAAGCCCAAACCACTGAGGACCTGCAGCTCTAACCAGGCTTGGTAGAACATCTAATGTGGCTGGCTTAGAAGTCTTTCACTGAAAGTGGAAAATGCTTCTAGCATTTCTGATTTTAAAATGTAGCAAAATCTGCTAGTGAATTCCACACCAAATTAAAAGTGACTGTGCTGAATCTGCCACCTTTGTGGCAGGCCTTATTCAAATTACTTGGTTTTGGATTTTTGGTTTGTTGTTTTTTTTTTTTTTTAATGAAATAGATTGGATTAACTGGGTTTATTAATTAATAGTGACTCAAGCATCTGCACTTTTTACACACATATTTCTCAGGTGTCTTAAATATGTAAATTATTAGCTAAATCTACAAGACTGTCCTTCCTCCTAGCATTCAGCCTATTTATATCCTATTCATTGTATGGTTTCATGCTAATACACGTATATGTACGCAGGCAATGTAGCTGAATAAAAGCAATATTAATATATCTAATCTTAATAAAGAATAAACACCAATTTTCTCACTTGTTCAGTTGAGAGTGGTTGACATGAACACAAAGCTCAAAAAAGGTTGGTGTGTAAATAGGTAATTTTAAAAGAGTATTCATAAAAATTGGGGTGCGGAATATCCAGAAGAACTTGTTTTCATGCTCAGAGTATCAGCACATTTGAAGCTATACAACATGCAGAGGCAGAACTGAAAAGCTGAAGGGAAAAATTGCTGTGATAGGTGAAAAGCAGCAATTTCTCATTTTATATTGAAATTAGACCAATTGGGGCCTGAGTCCTTAGGCAATTTCCTACACAGAAATTCATTGAATGCTGTTATTATTTTTCTCTCAACTTGATGAAATAAGACCATGGAAGACATTATACTTTTAAATACTCCTTTGATACATGGGAAAGATCAGAGAACAGTGAAGTCCTCCAGATCTGATTTTCTGCTGGAGCAGAACAGAATTTCTGGCTAAATCACTGTTGTAATAACCATAACCATCCGCTCACGAAGTATGATAATAACTCTCATAGTCTGTCTTGTAGCAGATGAGTACAATGGTTTGGTAAAACCATCACATTACCTACGGGTTACCGTAAGTACAAAGCATGGTGTCCCTTTGGAATTCATCCCATGCAATCAAAGGGTGTTGTCAAAGCAAAAAACTAATATAGTGTTAAATGAATGCAATGTAAGCATAATACATTGAACAAAATCTTCAGTATGGCAAAACATACTACTGACAGGGACTTAGAGATTTTCAAAAGTGATCATTGCCAAAACAAGCACAGCATATCTTTCTAGGCTAGTTTTTACCACACTTACTTCAGAGATTCCTCGAACCAAGCATGATAAAAACCAAAGCAGTACTGTGCATTTCTGAAGCAGCACATTTTGGTCACACCTGAAAATAAATCTTGGGCCTTCATAATTAAATGTTTATTTGACTGGAGATAAAGAGTACTCTGACTGTTAAGCCTGAGAGCAGTCATAAACTCACGTATTTCCAAGGCTTGCACACATCCATGTTGTTTTAGAACACATTTTCCACAAAAAGTAACAGGTGGTATTAGCAATCTGCTGAAAAAAAAAAGATAAAAGATGCTTAACAATTGAGATAAATTAAAAAAAAAAAGTAAGTTGTAATTTAGTTTCTTGTTTCTTCTTCAATTTGTCCTAGATTAAACTATAATAAAAGAACAGAATATTTGAAAATACCATGAAGAAAGGAATTAAGTAGGAAATAAATGGATGTGACAGAGTGGTATAGTTCATTTGTAAATTGGATCACAGTAGAGGTAGCAAATGTAACTATTATATATAATTGACGTACCGAGATGCAAGATTTGAGGCCCGAAGGGGTGCTAAGCTATTTACTCATGACTTACAGATTCATATGAATTCCTATTACTCAGTCCAGTGCCCAATTGTTTATCTATACTCAGTAGAATTTGGAAGGCATCCAGTAACTTCAGTAGAAGCTATGCAAGTGTACCAAGGATGATGTTTGTACAAATAAAAAGGTTATTTTCCCTCACAAAACATGTTTCAGCAGTATAGTATGCACATACATACATTTCATAAGTACAGTGATACTGGCATAAACTGAAAAGCACGCTGGTTTAGTATGGTCTAGAAACCATCAGGTTTTGACTAGTCAGTTATAGCTATCCCTGGACGAGCGTAGAGTGCAGGCACTTCATTGCTTGTATACATTATTCACACCTTCTTTACCCTGTTTTTCATGGCTGAATTTTCACAAATACTTGCCCAAAATCTGTCCCAACTTCTCCTTATCCTGGTCACCTTTCTCTGTATCTTACCGAGTTTTGCTGTGCTCCCCCCTAGAGTATAGCATTTTACTGCACTGTTTTGAGAGAGCGAGTGGACCCGCACCCAGCGTTCAAACTGAGGTGACAGGGCAGCCCTGCGCCTAACAGCTCACAAAGCACCCCGTTTTATTCTTTTTTTTTTTTTCTAAAAATATTTGGGCGTTTTGACCACAGAGAAAATTGAGGCTGAATTTCATAAAACTCTTTTTTTACAGTACTCAGTAACATGACTTCTGGTGTAACAGTTAATTCACTACCTCCCATTATGTATCTTAAATTACCATTATTTTTCTTCCTGCGCTTACCACGCTACATATATCAACATGGGTTCTGATCTGCTGCTTTACCACCTGGTCCCCGAGAGCATCTTCTGCATCTTTTTCGTCATTCCCCTTGCCTTCATTATCCTGAATAACTTAGCAAACTGTGTCACTTCACTGCTCGTTCTCTTTTTCAGATCACTGATGAATACGTCCCCGTGGGACTCCATGGTGATTTTCTTCCAGCAAGAAAACTGACCATTAACTCCTACACTCCATACTGTAAGTGGTTTCTGTGAGGGGTAAATGTGCAGAGTGGGAGGCTTCTTCATATTCTTGCACCTTTTAACCAATTACTCCATCTAACTTATAATTATGTCTAATACATAAATGATATTTTAATTATATAAATATATTCCTAGAAAGAAACTCAGCAATTATTCTTTTGAAAAGGAACTTTTTTTTTTTTATCGGAAGTAATTTCAATTTGCCCTCTACCGCAGCTCGACATTTTTGCTCAGCTTCTATTTTTTACGTATGTGAATCACTAGCTTTTCAATTCCAAACTGTCATAGACTTGTGTATTTTGAAAAGAAGCCAAGTTTCAGTATCATTATACTTACACATTCACCCTGAGGCATAATTGTTCTAATACACAATTTTTATCCTGCAATTTAAAGGAGAGCTAGTGTGTCTTTTTGCCTTCCAGTAACTGTCATAGGATTTTCAGTATGCATTGGATAACATGAGCCCTTTCCTGTTCCCATGGAAATCAATAGTAACACTTCATACCCATTTAAATCTATCAGACAAAAAAATGGCATCTTGGCACTTAGGACCCACTTTTGTTTGGTCAGTGGTTTATGTGAAAACAAGAGAATAGTGAGAAAAGCACAGGGTGGTCTGCAACGAGACAACATTCTCAGACAACAGAAATCAAGATGAAATGCTGTTCCCCACCCAGCGGGACCCAGGCTACTCCCATCCCCTCACCACAGAGCCATGTCATGCTGTGCCAAGCTGAAGGAAAACTCAACTGGGTCCAGATGTGCCCTCGAGAGCAGTGATGTCCGAGGTGCAGCGAGGGGTAGTGGGAGACAGAGTAAGCAAACCTTGTGTTTGCAGCTGTGCTGAATGAGAACTTCACCTTGTCCAGGAATGGAATACCTGGTAAACCACTGAGGTAAACCACTACCTGTTTTTTCTAGTCTCATATTTAACCTGAGCATTGCTCAGTGTGGGATGCTTCAATGCATGCCAAAATATCAGTCTAAGATACAGAATAAAAGTAATGGAAATTGGCCATAGTCGTGGTTTAACTCCGGCTAGC
>NW_010274222.1:0-598 GCF_000690775.1 Eurypyga helias | reverse complement strand
CTGAACCTTCTTTTGTTCCCCCTCTAATGCTAACACAAGGGGATCTGAGGGGGCTAAATTTATACCACAGTCCTTCTGCCACTCTGGATGATCCCAAGTTATTATTGAGACCACACTGCAATATGTGTGGTGCACTCCACATGAACTTCTGCCACATGGGTCTAGTGTAATAAACTTCGTCTGGGTCACTAAACGCTCGTGGGTTGTTTGGGTCCTCGTAACGTCTTTTCTCCACTTAGTATTAAGTTATCAGTAAAACCACGGATATTTTCAACGGGATAGAAGTAGTGGACCTTGACATTTGAAATAGTTTACAGTATTGTTCAACTTTGTAAGGACTTGCTAGCAAAAAGGACTGTAAGGTAAGTATAAACAAGCCAAACAAGTAAAAGTTTTCAGTCTACTTAAGCCTAACCAAATGATAGTTGCTATGGTAACAGACTATTGATAAGAAACTATTGTACAACGGGAATCAAGCCGGCCGGTTTGAACCAGACCTAAGGAGGAGGCCATGCGACAAACAACTGAAGGACTGAACTAAGCATAAGCAAAACGGGAGAGATGAAAAGTTCGACAATGAAGAAGACTCGGAGCCTTT
>NW_010274221.1:0-1309 GCF_000690775.1 Eurypyga helias | reverse complement strand
GACCCAGCGTCTCTCCCCCAAAGCGTCACTGAAGCTTCAGCTGCCCAAGGGAGGAGAAAGGAAACGACCTGGAGCTCCGTCCCTCTGAGGTCCCGGAGCCTTCAGTAACGTCTCCGGATACTGACGCCCATCCCGGCCCCTCCGGCAGCGCGGGGAGCTCAGCGCGAGTGGAGGAGCGTCTTGTTCCAGGGAAATAGCCCCAAAGGAGGGTCACAGCCAGAAGGTGCACTCCAGCGAAGCACCGACACCCATGGATCCGCTGCCGGTGGGTGCCAAAGCCCCTCTGCCCCGCTGGGTGAGGGGATCTGGACCCGGATGCCCGCGGTGCTCCCGATGGCTGTGACCTGGCTGGCTGCCCATCGCAGGACGTTGGTTGCACCGTACCGAAACGTGGGAACCGGTACGAGCGCGGCCATCCCAAAAGCTCCTCACCGGCCGCTGCTCGCCGGGGTTTGCACCGTGAGCTGTGTTTCTCGGTCCCATCCCAACCGCTGCAGCACCCCCACCCCCAAAAATCATCGGCAGCTGGCAGCCACGCCTCCTTTTTGGGAAGCAAGCAGCCCGTTTTTTTAAGTTTCACTGTGTTAGAAGCCAGAAATTGGGTTTCTCCTGAGTTTTTTTTCCAGTCACACAACTTGGGCGACGAGACTCTTTCCGGTTTCACCGCGTGGATGTTGGACGTGGCCTAAAAGGAGCTGGATCTCGTTACGTAGCACCAATTAGTTCTGGTTTTAGCGATGACCGGTAGCTGCAGCGCTGGAGAAAACCCGCCCACTCCCACGATCCTCTTGTTTGTGTATCCTGCCAGCTGTGGTAGCAGGATGTTTCCGCTGCTCCGATCCTGCTCCTGGTGAGGAATGTGACGTTCACCTGGCGAACTAAGCCCGGGGCTCGTCCTCCGGCGCCGTCTCTGCTGCTTTGGAAAACGGACGTTGCTCAGCGCTCTCCAACAGGCCGCTCTCCCCGCGCCGCCTTATCCCAGAGGGAGCCCGGGAGGGGCAGATTCCTCAGCCCAGCTCACCTTTCCCGAGGCTCAGAGCCTTTCCCTGAAGGCCTCGTGCCCTTCGGGGCTTGGGGGCCTTTTCTTCAGCCCCCACAGGCGCCCAGCGTGAAGGCCCTGAAAGCACATTCCCCCCTGGCATGATGCGTGCTGCAAAAGCAAGAATCATTCAGGGCAGAGCCGGCATCCGGGACCTGCCTTTCCCTTGGCTTCAGGAGCGTGTTGCCCGTGACGGCACTTTTATTCTTCCTCTCACGTGTGGCTAATAACTGTTTTTATTCAGGGCTTTATTTACCTCTCATTCATCAT
>NW_010274220.1:323-577 GCF_000690775.1 Eurypyga helias | reverse complement strand
ATGTTTAAAAGTCTCATCCTTTTGTGAACTTTGCTCATTAAAAGCTCATTATAACACTAAAAATCATGCCCATAGGTCAAAAAGACCCTCACCCAGGTGAAGACCCTTCCCCTGAGCATACATAATAATACAAGTATTGCCATCAGTATAATAATTGTATGTAAATCACTAACTAACCATCGTAAAGGCTTGGAAAATTACCAATACTGAAAGTTCTGTGTGTGAATATAGAGAGGAGAACCCTGCTTGGGGGG
>NW_010274220.1:0-212 GCF_000690775.1 Eurypyga helias | reverse complement strand
CACCGGGCAACGAATCTTCTTTTCGGACAACAGGTTTACCTTCCAGATGGAGCAGAAATACGGTGTCCGCGGTCATTCCGCACCCGAGGGGCCCCTTCACAGCCCGATCACTTTACGTTCGAGACGCCACCTGAGGCAACGGGCTTCCGCCTACCCGTCGCCCCCCCCACCCTTCCCGGGTCGCGGGGAACGGCCCGAGAGCAGCCCAGCTG
>NW_010274219.1:17932-31772 GCF_000690775.1 Eurypyga helias | reverse complement strand
TCTGTTTACATCCCGTCTGCGCTGGCTTCGGCGGAGCGCTCGGTGCGACGGGGTCTGCTCCACCGTCGCTGGCGGACCTGCGGATCCAGGGCTGCGAAACACAAGCTGGCGAATTCGACAGGTGCAGACCAGCGCCCGTGTCTCGGCATCGAAACTTAAAACGCTCCTTTTGTTTTGTTGTTTTTTTTTTTTTTATTTTATCCCCTTTAACGCATCGGAAGACTGGAACCACTCGATGCACTGAAAGGGAACATTTTCCTGTTGCAGGAAAACTGGACAAAGTGCTTGGGAATGTTAAATGTCTCTGAGCTTTGATCCGTTTAGCCCTGGAAGTGGTTTCAGCTTGGCTGAATTCAGAAGGGGAGGTGGGAGAGTGGGGATGGACTGATGGACAGGAGAGACCTGACCTCTCTCTCCCCTGTGCGCTGCAGGGACGTGACACAGGGTTTTGTTAAGTTACGCAAGGTAACATTCACCTTGCTAGCCACCTACAGTGGCTGGCACTGTACGACAGACAACTACGTGCAAACTGTGCTGCGCTTAAATAAAAACAGCCTGGAGAGGAATAACTAATGGAAGCGTCTGCCCTGGCAGCCATCTTGCTGTGAGCAGCGCAGGGCGCTCTTAACTTGGCGTGTTACCTGTGGTAGTTGGGTAAAAACATGTTACTGATAGCTGCCTGGGGTGGCGGGGGGAAGGATGCATTCTTCTGTTGGTTTTCTGCTGATAATACTGGAACTAGGTTTTATTTAAAACGTCAGCACTAAGAACAAAGTTAAATCTAATTCCTCATGTCTAGCCTTTTTCTTTCCCTCTGTGCAGATGAAATAAAACACTTCTGGTGGGACTGATGTCCTGGCAAGCGTGACAGGGGAACATATTTTTACAGACTCTTCCCCCTTAAGGTTATAATTAAAATTAACAAAATGTATGTATCTGGAAAACATTCATTTTCAGCAACATCTATACGATTATAGCAAGAACAGCATAAGCAGCAGACTAGAGATGACGAGTGGCTGGTGCTGTTGTAAAGAAGTAACCGACCAGTGCAGGGAGAGTGGTCGTTTGTCAGTAAGCTTCAGGAAAAAGCCTGCGTTGGCCTGAAGCCGGTCTGCTCTACCTGTTCAGCGTGATGTCTTGCTGTACGTTGCACTGCAGAAAGAACACGTGATTAGAAGAGGAAGAAACTGAGCTATGACAAAACTTTAAGGTATTTTGTTAAGGGATTGCAAAACTTTAAATTCTACAGAACTGCAGGTGACTGTTTAAAAACAATTTGAAAGGAGTCCAGCCTTCCCCTAACGAGCGTTTGCAATCAGTAATGTGCAGCCAGGGATCATAGAATCACAGACTGGTTTGGGCTGGAAGGGACCTTAAGGATCATCTAGTTCCAACCCTCCTGCCATGGGCAGGGACACCTTCCACTAGACCAGGTTGCTCCAAGCCTCATCCAGCCTGGCCTTGAAGACATCCAGGGATGGGGCATCCACCTTCTCTGGGCAACCTGTCCCAGTGCCTCCCCACCCTCTCCGGGAAGAACTTCTTCCTGATATCTAATCTAAACCTCCCCACTTTCAATTTAAACCCGTTACCCCTTGTCCTGTCATTACAGGCCCTTGTAAAAAGTCCCCCCCCAGCTTCCTTGTAGCCCCTTCAGGCACTGGAAGGAGCTGGAAGGTCTCCCCAGAGCCTCCTCTTCTTGCATAAGTATTTTAGGCTTTTTAAAAAAATACTTATGCTAGGAAATGTATTAAAATTAACATTTTTGTGAAAGTGTTTCTCTTATATTTGCTGAGTCTGTAATGCTGTAAGTCAGGTTGTAGAATTAACTTCTCTATTCAGTGTTTTAATGATTCCGGGTTTCACTTAAGCCCGATTTTTTTTTTTTTTTTTTAATGTAGAATTTATGTCAGTAACTGTGCTTACTCCATTCTTCAGTCTGTAAAGAAAGGTATCTGTAAGGCAAGCTCATTTCACTTGCCCTATGTTCGGCCTACCTTGTGCCTGCTAAAACCTGCACTTAATTGTACACCTCTTCCTTTTAAAGCAGAAATGATCTTGCAGAAATGTCTGAATTCTATCGTTTGTAAAACAGAATTTAGCCCTCTACGTATAAGGTCTGTGAGAAACGTTCCTCTTGCCTGGCAGGCTTGTGTTGGAAGCATCCACAGCCCTTGGATTCTTGCTTTTTTGTTTCTTCTTAGTAGTTTATATCCTTTTTAATGCATGGAATTGTGAAGAGGCTCAAACAGGTTTCATGTAATATCGTCATGTGCTATGTTTTATTACATCCTCCTGTTCTCTATTTTGGACTCAGAAAAGCAAATTGCAGTACATCCTTTCTTCACACACATCAGCAGTTGGAGGGCAGTGGTGTTTGTTTGGACTTATTTTTCGTTCTTTCATCTTAATGTACCAGATAATAAGAGTTACTTTTTTTGGACGCTTACAAACCTCTTGTCCTTCCAGACTGCGGTGGTTCATTACAAAAGGGTTTGCAGTGAGTCAGTTGCCAACCTGAATCCCTCCTCCACCCTTGCTGTACTTGATCTCTGTGCTGCCACTTGTGCCTCTGGAAAATAAAGGGATGCTTTAGAAATCAATCTACCCATTTCTGGTGCTGTTCAGCACGGTTCCCATTTGCTTTGCCATGTGCTCGCATTGTTTTCTGACTCATCAGGCTTTAAACACTTTGTTCTAATCTTCCAACAGAAGGGGCTGAAGGTCTTTTGTTAATAGAATGGTTACCATCACCACAGGGGGTATGTTGAGACCTTAAAACGAGGGGAAAAGAGGAAAAGCAGTAAGAACTCTGCAGAAAGATGCAGTCCTTCCTTGAAAGCTGTCAGGCTGGGTGTGTCTGTAACCCGTCCCTAGGTCAGATCTGGCTCATCTGACATTTCTTGATTTTACAAACACAGTTTTGTATAGGGAGTTTGTTTATTTTGGGGTTTTGCCATAGAGTGTGCATCTTAGGCCACGGTTCTCCTTCAGACATAGAAGTGGAAGGGTAACATTTCCCTTACTACCAGGCGTCTTTATCTAGCAGCTTCACCACTTCCGTTTGTGCGTATGTATTTGGTAGTGCACCAGTGGCCTCCAAAAGGAAGTTACCATTTCAGACCCTCTCAGCGTACAGGAGGTGTTTTGTTAGCTTTGTATTTTCAGCCCTGAAGGCGTAGATAGTCTTATCTCAGCCCCCTGAGTTCAGGGACTGTCACTGCTGCACATGAAAGCCTGTAGGATACGGGTAGGCACGTAGGGTAGGCACGTAGGCCATGCGTGTGCCCCTTTGGTTTAGGAACAAAGCGTGCTAGGAGATGAGGAGTGTGGCTATGAGATACCCTCGTAGCAGCAAACACGTAAATATTGGAACCCTAGTAGCTGAAACTGATGTTTCCTATTGATGTTATGATTTGTAGCTCAGCATTGACCACGTAAGAGAACTTAAGTTGCACCCTTCCAGTTAACATAAGTCACTAGTCACAGCTTCCACTGGCATTATCTGTCAGCAGCTAAATGCAGTGAGGTGTTGAGATTTGTATTGCTTCATGTAAAAAATTGTAAATTGTATGAAAACACTCTCAAGAAGGAAATGTTTTAATATCTTTGTTTATTCAAGCACTTTCATGTGACTGCTTATCACTGATAATGCAAATTACATGAAGTTGTTAAGTGATTTTCGGTACGAAATCTTTAAAACATTAACAGTGCTCGTGTTCCTGCTGTTTAACAGTGTGTGGGTGCTTTTTCTTGTTTTATATAATATATTGATTAAATGGCGTCAGGTACTTTCGAAGTGGTCTGCAAGGAGGGCCCTCTTACTAATTATTTTCCTGCTACGTGTCGTGGAGCGGGGTGTGTCACCATGAGTGATTTGTCCCCTGAAAATTGTTACCACGACCAGCTGCAGAGGTACTACCGGATTTATTGCATTTCTGTAGGGTTTAGTAATAGTTATTACTGGCTGTTGTAAGAAGAAAAGCCATACTGTTATGACCTTACAGTAAGCTGACAATATCTTAATGCAATAAACATGTGTGAGATCCCAAAATAACAGTGAAATAGAAGAAAGACGTGGATAAAAGTTCATGTCTCGACCTGGACCGATTACTGTTCTTTCTCCTCTTGGTGGCTGAAGCCAGAGTTGTAAAACTCTGTCATGTGTTAGTGCTTCGGTGGCGTAGTCCCGTGTGGGTCTCTGCTTCCAGCAGCAGGTGTGTCCCGGATGAGGAGGAGTGTTTTCAGTGAGCTCCGAGATTCTGTGGAAGGAAACGCACTGGCCGTTTTCAGGTTCTTCAGTTAAAAGTCTGCAAACTTGTGGGCACGAGTAGTGTGTGGGATCTCATTGTGATGAGCTTTGGGCCTAAACTGAGGTGAAAGGGAGGTCTGTATGCTGGCTTCTGTTTGTGCTCAGTATATTGACAGTTTTGTTACGTTTGTCGTAATAGAAACAGCTTCCTGACATTCCACATTTACAGATCTTAATGTTTAAACTTCACTTTTTCAGAAATCAGTGCTAGGTTCGTATATTAGAATTTACCTTTTACAGTTCGTGGTAAAGTTGAAGCTCGTTATTTTCCATCTTCTGGGTAGTTTTACTAGGCCAAGAACATACTCGATAGACGTTGTCCTGTCACGTGGCACAGCATTTTCTACAACAGGTACTTGATGACTCACTAAACTAGATCTGTGCAGCTGCTTAATAAAAGCAGGCTCTGTTGGATAATGGTTCTGTGCAGGCATTCTCCCCTCCCCCAGTTGTTGCAAGAAATGCATCAAAACGCTGTCAGAATATTCCATAATAGTACACCAGGGGCATAAATAGTGTAAAAGCTGTACCCTGGCAACTGCTGGGGAATTTCATGTGAGGAAACGCGTATTCTGGCCCTTCTGAAAGGAAAGAAGGGCAAGACACCTGGAAAACGGTAATTTGAAACATCACTAATATTTTAGCACTGCCTTTTCTTGGGTCTGGAAGTACTGCAGGGGAAATAAATTAAATGTCGCTGTTAATGTCATGGGGAGTTACGAGGGGGAAAGAAGTGCACTTTTTTCCACTTGCATCCATTTTCAGTCATTAGTCCTGCAGTAAGAAGCAAAAAATCATCATGTACCCTGTCTGTTTATGGAAATAGGGACCTATAAATAGTTGCTGGCAGAAGTTTAGTAAAGCAAGAAAAGAGGAAGGAGGGGCTGTGTTCCAATCCAAGGAATTAAAGGAAACTGATGATAGTTAATAGCAGTGTTTGAGCTTGGAGCAAAGCTTGGTCACAGTTTCAGCACAGAAGCTTTTTGAATTGCTTCGAAGACAGCGTCGGAAAGCAAACGTGCAGTTTGAATTGGTGTCTTTTACTGAATTCCTTGAGTGAAGGTGTGACTCCTGCACTGGTTCCCAGTTCCCTGTTTGCTCTTCTCAGAACAAGGCACTAAAAATTTTTTTAAAATCTGGGGGAGGGGCGTGGTTCTTAGCTTGCTTTTAATTTTTAACATTGTTCCCTCTATTCAGTCTCTGATAAATTATTGAAGCTGAAATTCTGAGTTCCTAAAAAGAATGGGCTTAAGCCACGGTCTTGACCTACTGGGTTGTCATTATAAAGCCAAATGTTTCAGCGTTCTGGACAATAGCGACAACATTTGACACTGTAACTTTGGAGACCACCAGAAAACAATCTCTTTACAGTCCTGTTTTTCAACAAATACCTTGTAGTGATTCTTAGTATTACTGGAGGATTTATTGAGGTTCAAGTAGGTGTATTTAGGTTAATGGGAACCCTTTGGCATCACCCCTAAGGACAAGCTGGTTCCTGCCTTTTTTTTAATTATAATTACTAAACAAGTAGCTGTTCATAAGAATGGAATGAAGCTATCCCTGGCTTACCCAGGAGTTCTACATACCCGCCCCACTCCTGTAGAGGTAATTACATGTTATGTTTTTCAGTCCACTTGAGAGAAGTGCCAGGCACACACGTTTACTGCGCTAATGAAGTTACACTAGAGGTAGTTTTAGCAACATGGTGAGGGGAATAATATCGTTAGCACAGCAGCTTTAGCAGAACACTTCAATATTGGTCAGTTGGTGTTGGAACTTATTTTTTTACATCAAGACAAAACCATCTTTGCCTATACTGTATTGTCCAAGAGTGAATGCAGAACACAAGTACAAAAGAAATATCCAAAATGCTACGTACCATAATTCTAAGAAAAGTTAATATAAAATCTAGGTGCTCCTTTAGAAATGGTGTGTGAATTTTGATTGTAACTGCGGGGAAACGTGCATGTTGGGACACTTGGTAGTTTAACAACTGTTTAGTTGTGATTTGACTGATTGCTAAGAGTTTTTAAAATGCAGTATGTGTTCTTCAACACTTTGGTGTTTGAAAGTCCTTCCAATCTAACTGTCTTTTCCTTCTCCCTTCTTTTCTGTCTTTCAGCAAACGAGGATTCAGTGTCCGATCCTTTGGAACAGGGACTCATGTGAAACTGCCGGGACCAGCACCGGACAAGCCGAATGTTTATGACTTCAAAACTACATATGATCAGATGTACAATGATCTGCTTAGGAAAGACAAAGAACTGTATCCCTGTGGCATGGCCTTTTTAAAAAATCCAATATGGTTCATCCTTCAAAGGTGTAATTAATTATTTGGCATTAGGGATATATAGTTGCTTGACTGGCGAACTTAAAATGTTTTAAGTTTATAGGAGGTTTTTTACAATGGGCCTCTAATGCTCCCTTGCAAAATGCTATTGAGTTACAATGCACACATTCAAAATGTTCTTTTGTAGTGTGTTAACATGTTTAGCTCTTGCATGAAAGCACATTAATATTATCACAGATTGTCCGTTACCTCCGCTGCACTGTGGATCATACTTTACAGTGCAAAGACTGTCCTGATAATGGAAACTCGAAGAGCGGCCACCTCGGCATTAATGTTGTATTTAGCTCAGACTGACAGGTAAGGTTTACAATATGCTTTCTCTGGGAGAGAGGATACCTTTCATTAAAGAGCTCACCCTTCTCACTGAGAATTTCTCAATATGTGATTGGATCTGTGCACTGGAAAAAAAAAACCAACCAAACCCCAGTCCTATAGTATATTACAGAGAATGGACATAGAGCCCGATAATATATTTAATCCTGGAGAGCAGAGGTGATCAAGGTTATGCACACTAATTAAAACCACAACTAATGCAGGATTTTAGCACATCTGTATTGAAAGTTGATTTTTCGCTTGTTTTTAAGAAAACCCACAAACTACAAAATTGGGGCACTCTTTCTAGATACTCTTTTCTCAACAAGGGGTCTGATTTTTTTTTTTTTAATGTGCAAGAGAACACTTATTTAGAATAAGGGATTCAGTATGTGCTGAATTTTTACTTAGGACCCTTTTGAGTGAAGTATTCCGCAAATAAATCTTGGTAACTTACTAGTGCAGCCTTTGGACTTTTTAGTGGTACAGGGTTTTGTGGGTGGGTTTTTTTTCCTAAAATCTGGGGTATGGCCATCTGGAGATCCAACAGGAATGTTAACATGGTTTAACCCTCTTTAATTATACTAAACCAGACTGTTTTTCTTGCATCTTTTTTTAAAAAAAATTGACTAAGACTAAACAGGCAGTCAGAGACTAGAACATTTGGAACGTGGTAGAAACTAGTTCAAGCTGTTGCCTAAGGAGTCAGCAAACTTGGTAACTCTTTGAAAGCTAGCTCTGCAGTTGTTTGGTAGCACAGATTATGCTGTGGCTTACTACTTCTCAGCAAATTCTTTGCTGTATTTCCTGCCCAGAAATAGTAAATTGGAGTTCCCTGAGACCCCAAGAGTGGACGTTAAGAAGGGCTGGGCTGTTTGATTAAAGCTGTAGAGCACAGCGAGAACTGATTGAACACTGGAATACCATTCTGCATGGTGTTCCACACAACCAGTATCCCTTACAGAGATACTGGTTTCCTAATACGTAGTTAGAGGTCCTTTTTAAAATTAAAAAAACCAACCAGAACTCAAAAAATAGGATGTAGTCTTAATGAACCATGTGTGATGCACTGGCAGGGTTTTTTTTGTATTTTTGCCTTTTCTAGAGAAAAGGAGTATCTTGCAAACTCTTTTTAACCCATGAGGTGTGCCGTATCTTGAAATATTTGAGTTGAGATACGACCTTACCAAGCGCTGACAACCTGTGATGTCCTTGTTGCATTCTTCACAGCTGCTGCACTGACTATGGCAGTGCTTTAAGATAAAACCAACAGAAGGCCTACCTAGTCGTCCCCCCCCCCCCCCTTCAGCATACTTTGGAGTTACCATTTTGGTTCTGCTCCTTGCTGGAGGTGGCTGCTGTGTTCCCCAGATGCATTTGCAGTGTTAGTTAAACCTTTTCTCAAGATAAAAGAAAGCAATAAGCATTGCAAGGGAAATGGGACAAGAACAATTGCCTCGTTTTATCTTTGCATTTTTGATTCTCTGATAATAAGTTTTTCAGAGTCAAGACTGTCGACTGCAGAAAACAGCTGTTTCCAGAAATGGGTTTTGAGGGTAAAGACTTGGGGTAACCAAACCCCAGACATACTCTTGTCCAAATTGTGGAGTAGGAGACCCTGTGATGCAGGGTCATATGGGCTTTCAGGTTTTTGCGTGAGCGTTACTTCGCAGAATCAGGGGCATAGATGGGCAAGCAAACATGACCTGCTGAGGGAGGGGAGGGCCTGCGCTTCTCATGGGCTTTGGGTGCAATTGATGTGGGAAAACAAAAGGTGATGTGACTCTTCATATGACCTAGCTGCTTGTTCTGTTCCCCAGCCTTGCTTTCATCAGCTAAGTGGAGACGACTGTCATCTGTAGCCTTTCCATGTGGTTTGAAGTGGTGTATCCTGGTGACAACTATCCGCTTGTTCCCATATTCCAGTGATGGGACACGTGAAGTTTGAGTGCTCAGCATTCAGTAATGCCTCACTTAGGAGTGATGTCCTTCCTCCAGTTCCATATGCCAGCATGGGTCCAAAGTGTAATGGACCTGAGATTCTCAGTGAAGTTGTGGCTCTAAGGGACATGGAACATTTCCTGGCCAGCCAAGGTCTCAAGCGGAAATGAGCTGCTGCAGTGTTGGGCATCAGGCAGAGCAAGGTTAAAAATGTGTTAGTGAAAAGATCCATTGAAACTCTCTCACTTGAGAGAGGACTATCAAAACCCTACTCTGCAGAGACTAAAAGCACCTTCATTGCAGTTAATTAGTGAAACACAGAGCACAAGCTCACATACCCTGAAGGCCTGTGTTGAATTTTGGCAGCCCAGGAATAAGGGGCTAATGGAGCCAGACACAGATTCAGCTGGGTAGGTGGTTATAGTATATCTAAAATGAAAGTACTTCAAAGAGTTTTAAGATGTGGTAGTTAAACCTTGTAATTTACATAGGTATCCACATCTGCTGTTGTATTTTTAGAATATCATATTTAAATTTCCTGAGTCCTAATAGAGGGCTGAAACACCACCATTTAAGGCTCTTCTGAATGTGGCTTTTGGTTGCTTTTTATAATACTACTCTGTTCTATCCGTGACAACAGTAGAGGGTTCCACTACTAACCCGGAGGAGACATGACCAGTGTGTGTGGCACCTCCGTGAGGTACACACACCACCTTGCTGTGTTTGCCTGTGTACTGGACCTCAAAGATAGGCCACTGTGATTACTTGCCCCTTACAGCTGTGTGAAGGGATTTAAGGACTTAGTTCTCGTTACATGATGGTGTCTTTAAAGACTGGTGGGCCTTGCCAAAAATAGTCAGGGATGAAACTTTGTAAACACCAGCATAAATTTCCAACCACAGCTGGTTTTACGCCCAGGGATAGGAACTGTTCAAATGGACACTTGACCAGGATTCTGCAGCAGTAGCTCCCGGGTTCTTTATCAGTATTGACTAACCTGTGACTGACTGCTGCTTGCTCAACACTCGTGTACCTGTTACCGTCAGGTGGAAGATACCTAATGATTTCACTTCCATAGATAAGGCTTTGACTAGGATTTCTAGGCAGCCTACCTCTCTTCTGCAAGGTTGGCCTACTGATCTCTTTCCTACTGGTTTTTGCCTTCTAATGTCACCTGCTCTCACTGACGTAGGAGTCCAGTTTTAGCTCCCTAGTTACATGGGGAGGGGAGGAGGATTGGGACTAGCTGAGAAGGGGCATCCAGAAACAGGCTGTATTGAGGGATAACTTCTGTCTTTATAGAGTGGAGAATCCTTCAGTGCTGAAGACATCACTGCAGTTAGACTTTTCATGCAGAAAAACTGCATTTTCTGTCTTGGAGTCAAGCTTCTTGTCAGTCAGGTTAGCTTCTTGAGACAGTGTGATTTGAATATTGGGGTGTGTTGCTGAGTTCTGCTCATGGCAAGAAATAGAATTACTTGTTGGACCGAGGTCAGGCTATCCTACAGGTCAATAGGAAGTCATTATGTATTATGAAGGGTGGAATCAAAAAGAGACTAATCTTTAAATCTGGGACTAAAACTGAAAAAGAATTGTCATAACACCCCTCCTAATAAACTGGAATCCTGGAAGTGTGTAGCTAGTCCAGGCTTACGGTTACTGCACTGTCCCACTTAGGTGTAGCATATATTCTGAGGAATGCAGCGTCTGCTTGTTACACCCATGGTCTTAGTCATTCAGAATTCCTGGTTCATGGTGTCTGGTTCTCAGGAATTCTTGCTCCTGAACTGATCAGTTTGCTCTAATTAACACTGGAGAAAACTCACATGGAGAAGCCAGTTCTTTATTCTGTTTTCTTAGCCTGGCAAGTAAGGGAACAGATAAACGGGTTTCAGTTTTTGGTACAATTCTTCTAGAGCGTAAACCAGAATCTTTTTCTGCACTTCAGGATTCTTAAATTGTTTGGTTATGTAAGACCTTCCTGCCACTGGGCTTAGGCTTTCATTTTCTTGAGAGGGGTGTAGCACTGAATCTTGGATCTTGCTGCTTAGTTGTGTTTCCCCACGTCGAAGGAGCGGCATAGGATACTGATACACGGATGACTCCTGGCCCCAGCTGATCACTGCACAGGCCTTGATTGAGAAAAGCTGTTGGAAGAAGAGTTGGCAGTGACAGGAATATCTTGCTCTAAACCACTTCCCAGTTTCCTTTGAATAACATTTGTTGCAGAAACTTCTGCCACCTGTAACAGAGCTGTAGGATCTGTAATACTCGAGTAGTAATTCCTGGCATTTCGAGGCCAGTGAGCTGCCCTAACACGTGGAGCAGTTTACTGGGCCGCTTTACTGGAGACTGTACAAAGCAACCTGGAGTTGCTTAACTGGGGGGGGGCGAAGTTACCGCAGCATGGGTGGGTGCAGAGGACTAGGGAGATCTGCAATTTTCACTGCGTTTTCTTCATGGATTTTGAACCGGGTAACAGTTGTCAGCTTCTGTTCTGAGCTGTCATTCCACTGGTGGTTTTTTGTTTTGTTTTTAAGGTGTGTTTGGGTTTTTTTTGTTGTTTGTATTTAGATTTTTTTGAAGCCTGACCTTGCAAAAGCTAAAAATGGTTTAAATTATCGCCTGCTGCATGTCAGTGGCAAAGCAGCTTTTGAATCCAGTGCAGCCCAAGTCTCGTTTTCTTTCCAAGTACTGTAATACTCCTGGAAATGGAAGGGATGAGGATGGAAAGCAGTGTTTAAACTGAACTTCAACAATCTTGCAAGAGGCACATTTCTGTAAATCTGTACACTTTCAGCCATAAGCTAAATTCCAATCCCTTTTTCTCCATGAAGGGTCATAAGACCAAAACACTCCACAAAATCTAGGCCTTTCAAAAGCAGCAGTTTGCAGTACTTCTAGTTTGGTGTCTGATCAGACTGCCATAAATATTGGTTTCATTCATATTAAAAAGGGAAAATTTATGAAAAATTAATATAAACCATATATTATTTAAGTATTATTTCCTCCATATTTTTTCAGTACACAGAACATCGTTTGACATCCTGTCTGTCTGGGTAGTCCTTAGGTGTAGTTCCTTAACCAAGGTGAGTCCTGAACAGATGCTCTGAAGGATCCTGTCTGAGGCTATCCTAAAATCCATTTAGAGTTTGAGTGATTTCAGTGACTGTTTCAGTCATAACACACGAACCCTGTGAATGAACACGTACGTTTGAATCTTCGAGTGTCTTTGCAAGGGCATTCTTGGAAGTAAAGGTCGCCCTTGGATCTAAGACTTCACACTTCCATCTGAATGGATGCTAAAAATTAGGCTACTTGAATGTCTGGCCAAAATACGTCCCTGCTGTCGGCTGGCCTCCCGAAGGCACCATGCGTGGTTTGCGTATGCAGCAAAATGTATTTAAGCAACACTGATCGTAATGCGTTGGCTCTCTTGCTTGGGATACAGCACGGGAAGCTTTCATAAGGAGTATTATCAGTAAAGGCAGCAAGACAGGCATGTTGTTTGCTCTTTGCATAGCTAACTTTTTTCTAAGGGACTTCATACACGGCTAAGTAGACAATTGCACTGCTTCCACTCCTGGGCATTGGCTGAAATGCTGCTCCGTGCTGTTGCAATCTGTACTTGATAAAACGTCAGAGCAGCCTGCAGCGTAAGAATGAGACTAGCTCTGATCCCAGTTTGGCAATTTCATCCTGAACTTGGGTGAGGGCAGAGAAGTGACAGCGGGCTCCTGTTTCTTCCCTTGAAGACGTCACCTCAGATTAACACAAACTTCTGTGCCAACATAGGGGATCCTTATACATACCAATCCTTATACATAACCTTTCTAGACCAGTTTCCATCTTCAGGGTAGTGATTATAAATCCTTCAGCTAGCATTAGTTGCAATACAGTAAAATCTCTGTGCCTGACTTCTGGGATGTGTATCCCACTTTTCTTGGATGTGCAGTAAGATAGGCATATTTCCCCTCAGAGCTTGCAAATACACACTTCCCCTTCTTGTTCTTAGTTCTTACATTTGTAACTAAAGATACTGATCTTCTTGCCAGAACATTTTATCTTGCAGGGTTTTCTGCATAAACTTTGTGTATGGATATTAGTGTCATGTCTGCCACTTCTTAAAATGGTAGAGCTTTTAGGTCTGAATCTCATTTATTTCCATTTAGGCCAAATTACCGTTCTTGCAATACCAGTGTTGCTTCTAACTAAGGCTCCAAGTTCAGCAGCTCTGTCCCATTGAATCTTGAGGAATCATAGCTTCTACTTAGTAAAGCATCTAAAAACTTGTTGCAAAACCAACAGCTTAAGTTATAGAAGATAGTTTTGAAAAACACTACTGTGATGAAAGAAATTTGATTTCATTTACTGTGAAGAAATAAATCTTCATAGTTTTAGCAACTAACTTTGCGTTTGACTCCAGACTGATCAAGTTATGTTCATGTAAGACAAACCATTTATCTCTTTAGGGTATTGAAGAGCAAGTGAAAGTTTGATGCTTCATCGTCTTTATTTAATGACTCCGATCTTAAGAATTTCCTAATACAACCAAAGGTACAAATAGTAGAAATTGTGTGAACTGTGCCGAATTTTTCTGATAAGCTGTGTCTCAGATGGCTTATGTCACCCACTTCTGTGCAGCCTTTTAAAATCTCCTTTCTGTGTAGCCTGCCACGTGTCCACGTAGTACAGCACAGAACATCTTTCACCTACTTACAGAGGAGCGTTTTGGAAGCGTCTAACAGATAGACATGAAAGATTGTTTGGAGACTTTAGGTGCATCTGGAAACGTGATCAGTGACTCGCATCTTGGTAGAAGGAAGATCAGAAAATGTAGAAGGTTGAGAGAAATCAAACATGGCCATTGTTACCATTTACCACTGATCATACTCCTTGTGCTCCTAGAGGACATGAGTGTGAGC
>NW_010274219.1:10053-17901 GCF_000690775.1 Eurypyga helias | reverse complement strand
TTCAAGCATTAACAGAATTATTTGCATCAGTGTTTTGTGAAGGGTAGAGTATATCCTTCTGTGTGTTACAGATACAATTGTTTTGGCACTTGATTGATTCAACTAGCATAAATGGGGTGAGGTTTCAGCAAGGGACCAACACATGAAGTGTTTAGCACTGCAAGTTACGAGTGTGGCATGGGAATGGCAGGAGAGATGTGTGCCAGATTTTACTTTCCATCTCAGTAGAATAAAGTTGGCTGACACAAATGTCTTTATAAAATCCCACTTGATACAAAATACAGCTGTTGGCATGGAATTCTTGGAAGATCTTGTTCATGTACGCTGCTAGTTTACACGCAAGGAGGGTCTGCAGGGCTTCATTTCCCAGATAGAGCTCAATCAGCTCCAAGAAACTCTATATATGAGCTCTCTTCAAAAAAAATAATGCAATAGACTTTGAGAAAGTCAACAAAAGAGGGAATCTAATATAAATAGAAATATGCATTTAGATGCATGCCTTTCCCAAACATGGTGCTTCTGAATTTTTCAGAAGATGGTAAGTTGGGGTGGGGGGAAGGTGTTCTAGATTTACTGCCCAGTGGCAGAGTTGGCAGCCCTCAGGATCTTCAGAATTTAATGCAAGAGTAGAGATGTACTGACAACCATTGAGAGAAGTGTTCACCCAAGGCAGACAAGCTGTGTGTATTCTAAGCTTTGCAAAATTGTTAATCAGACTGCGGGTTAACGACATCCCTCTGTTCTCCAGAATCCCGTTTGTAGTGTTGCACTAAGGAATGTTTGCTGCAGACCTCAATCAGCGTGTTTCTCGCTCTGCATGCTGCTGTTTAAAAGTGGTCCTGCTGGCTTTATGAATGTGTTCTCAGGTTTCCCAAATGCGTTAAATGAAATGGCTTAATTCATTGAAGTTTTGTAGTACTTGTCTTTCTCTTTTTCTGAGTTACCCTGCTCAGCTGCAACTCTGTTTAGGTGGAAATTACCTTTGAGTTTTACAGTACAAAGCAACAACAAAAACCAATTTGAAAATAGTTGTTGCAGACCCGTTTCTCTCAGACATTAAGTGGAATGAGTAACGTTTTTCTCACAGACCTCTCGCAGCTACTTCAGAGTACTTCAGCTCCACCCAGTTCTTCGACGTCTGCTCGTCATGTGAAATCTGGCACTTGTTCCTAAACCTGAGAAGAGCATCTAAAAGTAATGTGTGATACTAATGAATCCTCTTCATGATTCAGTCTTGCTTGCCTACTGGTCCTGATAATGATTTCTGTATTCCTTTGTTACACGTCCCTGTCACGTGCTGGACTTCCCAGGAGTTTGAGTTGTCCTGCCAAGTGACCAACACACTGTAGATCCCAGTGATCCAAATCAAGCTCCCCTTGAAGCACACACATGGATGAAGTGCGTAGTCAACCATGCCACATCTTTGAAGTAATCTTGGTTTGTTTTTTTCCCGGGCATCCTTGTCTTTCTGGTAGTCCCTTCAGTATGTCTGAGAGACCCCTTCTCCAGCTCTTCGGCAGTGGACTTTGCCATTGCTCACCTTCTTTTCCAGAACCTCTGACGGCTTTTATCTGTCCAGTTTCATCCTCAGATGTGGTTTCAGCTGTTCAGCACCAACAAGTTGTTGTCTGGCACTTGAGCTCTGTAGAGATTTTTCTTCTTTCAGTGATGTGTGGGTACGTAGACCTCAGCGTTAGGGCTCACCCAGACTTCAGGAAATGAGCATGGCTATCAGAAATATTATTTAACCCAAATTAGTATTTTCATTATATTTTGAGATGGCTTATTTTCAGTGTTAAGACTAAGTTACACAGTGCCACAGAGGACTTGTGAGCAAACACTGGTTTGTACTAAATCCACACAATTTCAATTCCAAATGAAAGGCAGTTTGTGCTCTGGGTGTTGGGTGTAGGCTGTTCTTGCAGTCATAATCACAGCTGGAAAGTAGAATTCGTAGTGCTGGTGCCCATTTTTAGTCTTTCGTTGCCTGTAGAAGGCACTGATTCTGAAGGTGGAAGAAGGTTGAGCAGTCTTCCCACACACACACACGCTTCCTTTAAGGAAATGTCTAGTTCCTAGGCATTTTGCCAAGCAAGGTTTAACACATCTTATCTTCTGTTTATAATGCGGATACTAATAAATTAAGATACCATGGAAAAGAGACCTGCAAATTCTAGTCATACTAGAAGTGTTCTGCTCTGCTGCTGTTTTTTCACAAGGAAGAATTGCAGTACTTGAGTATGATGACAGCTGCACCAAAATGAATAATCAGCATGTCAGATTTCTTTGAAAATGTAGATGCTTTGGGTGCCAGCCATTGCTTTAAAGATTTTCTTCTAAGAAGTGTGTATATGTTTTATCAAATATAGTTTGCACAATTATGTTCAATAAATTGGTCTCTAGTATATTTTAGATGACCATAATTAATTTATATACCCCAAAACTTCCAGTTCCAATCACTTGAGTTTCATTTGCAGTTTCACCTGCAAGTTAAAATGAAAGTTACTGAACACTTTGATCAATAAGGGAGATGTTTTTGTTCCTTCTGTTATGCAGTAGTTTAACAGGTCAATATATTGGTATATAAACTGTATAAGGCAACACCTAAGTCATCTGCGGACTAGTTGTCTTGATGGGACCTGGTTGGATACCCTTATGCCAAGAGGAGAGAAAGGGATAGTTTAGAGATTTTTTTTTTTTTTTTGGGTGGAGGAATTAAATCAGTACAGTAGATAGACAACAGATATGCCAGATCCTTTTTCACTGACTATCAAGGAAGAATTTTTATCTTGTAGATGTTTGCATACAGCCTTCTAAACCTGCATGGTTGAATTAATCTAGATTTCTTAAGGTATGAAGAATGCTTCAGAAAGTAAGTTGTCTAGGTGCAATGACTGTCACCACTAAAATGCAGCTCTGTAAGTAGTAGTGGTAAGAAATGAAAACTAAGAAGTTTCTGTCTTAAAAGGCAGCATCATGTGGCCGCACCTCGAGTGCTGTGTTCAGTTTTGGGCCCCTCACTCCAAGAAGTACACAGAGATGCAGGAGCGTGTCCAGAGAAGGGTGACAAAGCTGAGGAAGGGTCTGGAGGAAAAGTGTGGTGAGCAGCTGAGGGAGCTGGGGGTGTTTAGCCTAAAGAAGAGGAGGCTGAGGGGGGAGACCTGATTGCGGTCTACAGCTCCCTGAAAGGAGGTTGTAGGGGAGGCGGGTAGTGGTCTGTTTTCCCATGTAACTGGTGATAGGACAAGAGGAAACGGTCTCCAGTTCTGTTAGGGGAAGTTTAGATTAGGCATTAGGAAAAACTTCTTCACTGAGAGAGTGGTCAGGCCCTGGAAGAGGCTGCCCAGGGAAGTGGTGGAGTCCCCATCCCTGGAGGTGTTCAAGGAACGTGTAGACATGGTGCTTGAGGACATGATCTAGTGGGTAGAGGAGTGTTGCGTTGGTGGTTGGACTGGATGATCTTGTAGGGCTTTTCCAACCTCTCTGTTTCTGTGCCGAAACGTGGTAGTGTAAAGAAGTAGACAAGAGTTTTTAGTTTACTTGGACTTCTTATGTGGTGCTTGGTATCCAGGTGATGTCTTACAAGTTCTGAAATACGCATTCTTTTTTAAACATGGAACTTTGACCTAAGGAGATGGTCATTCCTGTCTATCCATTTTGAATACTGCACTCTGAGGCTGAACTAATCTCCCTGCTGAATTAATAGAGCATCCTGATGGCAGTTGAATGCTGAGCTCTGAAAAACACTGATTCAGTGGGAAACAGAACTCATCTGCCTGTGACCAACTCTGAGTTTAGTTCCATCCTCTTTTCCCGAGTTTCTCACTTACAATTTTGCCGTCTTTAATTCAAAACTGAGATGGTAGGTGGAAGCCCATCATCCTAGTTACTGGGGGGAAAAAACCTCGCCATTACCTAGATTTATTCCCAATGAATAGCTATTCCCAATTCCTACTGCTCTGGGAAAAGCAGCAGTGATCCTGTACTCGGACAGATTTGAAGGTGTCTGCTGTTGAGCAGTGTGCCTCATTCTACCTTTAACTGTCTGGTCTTGGGTTTTATCAAAGCTTCCAGGTTTTTGGTTGGGTTTTTTGGGGGGAGGGGGAAGGGTTTTTTCCTAAACTGTTGCTTTTTGTCAGCCTCAAGTACAGTTTCTCTAAACATAATTCATAATAATTTCTGAGCAGAGTAGTTGCTTTCTGTACCGTGTATCTTGCCATATGCTTTGTGCCCTAACGAGAGTATCTGTTTTTATTTAATGGAAATAAAGCTTGGTTTTCTTAATTTTCTATAAGCTTGTTTGGTGATAAAAACGCTCAAGTTGCAGCCGTTACCTTCCTGTAATCTTGTTTTCTGTTTCTGAGCTTTCTTCTTGCGGTCCTCTTGCACTTCTGCTTAAGTGTATTCAACGAAAAGCTTGATGTCTGGAAGTGATAGGAGGCCCGAGGCTGGGTGAGGTGTGACACACAGGTACCACTTCGTATTGGCAGGGGAGGGGGCAGAATGCTTGTTAATGGAAAGTCAAATCTCATGCATTTGGCTATTAATGCAGATTATTTAGTACTCTTCCAGGTGCTGGCAGTCCACTACTGGCGGAATTAGTCTCCAAGTGCAGTTCCTTAGGCAATGGAGCTATTTTAAAACAAAAAAAAAGTAGTGTCTGTCCCTTTGGAGAAACTCTGTATCACCTTCAACTAGATTCTGCTGTTTGCTGTGCAGAAGAGAATGCCTAGACTCCCTGAATTCAGTTTTTCAGATTTACAAGTTGTTCTAGAGACCATCTTTAGTTTTCTAAAAAGCTGGCTTCTGAAATAGAACTAGGTCTAACTGCTGTTCTCGAATACGGCTGAACAGAGGAGTGAGTGTGTTGTTCACAGGCATAGATGGTGAGGGAGTGCTAATGTTTGAGTCAAAAAATTACCTACACCATGTTATTTGCATGTGACTGTATGAGCACGCTCAGTACAGCTTTAACAGTTACAACAAGTCAGAGCAGACCCTGGAAAACCTAAGGAGGAGAGAGTGTAAATAAGCATGATCCCGGGCCTGAGTGTTGGGATTTTTCTGTTAATGTCCATAGTACCTGAATGGAATAACATGCAGCATCTGTAGGAGAAACTTCTGTTGCTGTTGTCGTTCTAAGTCTGCCTGTCACTTCTCTTTAACATCTTCTACCCCACTGGCCTCTGACGGGGATAATCATAAAATGGTAAGGGGCTGACATGCATTTATTTTCTTTCCCCCCTAGACTTTTTTTCTTAATTTCCATTGCTAGTTCTCATGAAACTGTAGCCAGAAATACCTTTCAGTTTTGTAAGGATCCAATTTGCTAACAAACCCAGCAATCTACGTTTTATTGCATTTCATAGTCCGGTAACTACAAGATCCTTGCCACTCTACTCAGCTACACAAGAGACAGAACAGGAAGGTGGACACTTGTGAAAGCACTGTGATTGTTAGGGTTATCCTTCAGCGTGGGACTGGTGCATATGGACATTGGAAAGTAATCTGGGGTAGGGAAAACTCTTGAGGTTTAGATTTTAGCCTTGGAGGTTTTATGACATACAGAGCAGGCTTGGGGGAGGTGAGCGCGAGGATTTTCTCCATCATAATCAATGTGTGAAAATAATGATGAGTATATACTGAATAAGAAACCACTTCTGCTTCTCAGAATTACCTGCATTATCCTAGGGATGTTCTCCCATATGCCAGTTTCACTGCAACAAAAGCTCCCATTCAGTTTTTACCGTAACTTATGTTTTGCAGAGCAGCCGTACGAAACGGTTGACTTCAGTGGAAGATGGGCAGAACCATCAAACAGACTTTCTATTTTGTAAAACTACTGAATATTACTCGTGTGAGGGCAGAATACTTTATGCAGTATCTTTAGTTGAACTTCCCTTCGGTGAAGACTCGGAGGGCTTGACAAACTCAGAAACATTTTTGTATTTTAGAACTTTTAAGCTCCCTCGGGGTGGGGATGGGGGAAGGCATTTAGAGAGGATATTGTGGGTTATTGATATTTTCTTTGCTACTGTTTCACTGAATGACTTCCTGTGTCCATCTTTTTGTCACATATTGTCAGCCAGAGGTTTTGAAGTTTGAAGTGTGCAGTTCAAAGCAAACACTCAGCATGAAAGGATGGCTGCAAAAGCAAACCCTGAATCTGAGAGAAGAGAGAATGCATCAGTATTACTTGCTGACGTTCAGGTAGTTGGTAGAATCTGCTTGTTCTTGCTTTGTCCATGATCTAGGCTTCGGAACAGGCACATCGCTGTGCGGCCTGTTGAGTACAGGCACTGTTGGCTGTGCTGAAGAAGCGCGGGAGGTATCTGTACTCTCCTGGCTAAAACATCTTCGAGTTAGTGCTCATGGCTAAAAGCATTCCCTGGGTCCTGTCAGTGAACGAGTTGCTGACAAACTGATCAGCAGGGGAAGGGTGATTAGCCGTGTGTGTTGGGCAGGGACCTGTCGAGTGGAGGGTGTAAAAGGCATTTCTGGTGTCTGTGACTGGAATTTTAAATTAGGGTAACAGAAGCTCTGGAAGCTTTAGATGTTTAATCTAAACACATGCACACCACCCTTATTTTTTTTTTTAATACATACATATCTTCATCAGTACATTATTATGGGATATCCGTAAGTAAATGGAGAGAATGCACAGTCAGTAATAGTAGAAATAGCTGAGTATAGCTACCTCCACAAGAATGAGCAACAATGCTGTATCTGTTGGAAAAACTCATTGCAACATCACCTTTCTATATCAAGTCTTTCCCTTGCTGACTTGTCATGCATAAATTTCATTATATTGTGGATCTGTTTAGCATAGTTGCTCCAATAAAGGTGATACTGAATTGGACTCACTGTAAAATTGTGATGGATTTACTATATCAGTAGTTTGCAGTAGGTGAAGGCCTCTTAGATAACACCTGCATGTTTTCTTGACTTTCAAAGCATGGTAGTGTTATCTTAATGACTATGGCCAGCCAACATACCAGCACTGAAAGCCAGGTGAAACTTTTTGAGTACCTTCTGAAGGAGTGACTGCTGAAAAGAAAGAGCAGAGATGCATAGGATAGGGAGCATGGAGTTGAAATCTGTTGGAAGGAAAGCAAAGTCTGACTTGAATGATTCAGCATTGGGCAGTATAGTGGAAACCATTAATAAGTTGTAATATCTTTGCATTTGCCTGAGCTCATGAAGAGAAAGAAGCTGGGTTATGATTATGCATTGAAAACAGTCATGCAGATCACATCCCCCTGCTTGCTGGAAGGATGCTATGCTGCGTTTTTTCCAGGTGAAAAAGACAACCAAATATGTGAGTGTCATGAATATTAACTGCTTATTTCAATTGCCTTTTATGGGCAGATGGACCCTTGGAAAAAAAAATAGCTGTAAGTTGGCAGCAGAAAGCTCGACTGTGTGAAGCAGAAAGCTTGACTGTGTGGGTTTTTTTGAATATGCATACTTCTGTCTCCAAGCTCAGTCAGGAAAGCTAGGGGACAGATGCCAGCAACATTTTATCCTAGAAAGGGAATGAAAACCAAAGAAGTGTGTGGGATGTTGTGGATTTTTTTCCCTTGAGCGACGTGATGTTGAAATGAGGACTGTAGAGCCCAGAAAGGGTTCACCTTCAGACTGAACAAAGCAATGCAGCCGGATGTTTGCAAGTATTTGGGAAATGGCTGTGGCAGTCACTTTCATGGTGTGCAAATAACCAGAGGTCTGAAAGGGCTATGTTGAAGTGGAATTTCTCCAAACCTAAGGAGAGTCTGCAAGAGTGCTGCAAGGAAGCAGTGGGTGCTGGTCTACAAGAACTGCTTTGGGCTATAAAGGACAATTCTTAAA
>NW_010274219.1:0-10039 GCF_000690775.1 Eurypyga helias | reverse complement strand
AAAGAGTGGTGAAAGGCTTGGGGGTGACCTGAAAAAAGGAATGCAGTAGAAGTCGGTTGGCTGAGAAAGAATTGACAACGTATATTTGCAATAACGTGTCATTCAGTTTGTGATTCAGTATTGAAACTGTTTAGTCAAGTAGCTAAAGTGCAGTGATGCAGACACATAAGAAAACTGAACATATTTTTCCATATAAAGTGGACTCTTAGAGGTGGAAGGATGGGTTTAATTTTTAATACAGCTTAAACACTCAAAAGGCTTCAAAGCTCTGGAGGCTGTTTGCGTGAAATCTGCTCAGGAGCACTTTGAAGCACGTAGATCAGCAGACGTAGGTCTGGCTACCAAGGGCAGTAGAACTTGAGATACCAGAGGGGAGCTGCAGAAAGGTAGGCAGGAAGTTGCTGGTCTTTTGTTACAAAGACTGTTCTCTGAAAAGAATTAAATGCCTGCTAGGTATGTGTATGACCTTTTCAACAAGGAAGTAAGCCAAGCCGACTTCTTCCATGCTTGCTGCTAACGATGGGAACTTTTTTGCTCAGAATCCTCCTGTTATCTCAAGAAATTATATACAGTTATCCTTCCTCCCATTTTAACTTAAAAATACATCCTTGGATGGCTGAAAATACTCCCGCTTCAAAGCGAGGAAGAGATGCATCACTTCCCGGCTCTCCAAGTTTCCAACCTTCCCTGGTATTCCTAATTTACCCATAAAACTTTGCCTTCAGAGGGAGTTTGGTTTTAGTCAAGGGAGCAGATTTATGTGACAGTCAACCCTGGTGTGCTCCTAATGAAACTGCATGTCCCAGAAGGCTGAGAAGGCAGTGGGGTGAGTGAATCCTGTCTGAAAGGGGGATACAGGATGTAAATTTGAGCCTGGAGGTTACAGTACCAGCATAAATATAGTTACTAAGCAACATAACAGCTTCCTTTCACACAGAGACTGAAGTTCTGACAAGCATCAAGTCAGTGGTTTTTCTTCATTCCCATTTATGTATCTTGGGATATTTTTAAGGGATGATGCTTCAGTGATTGATTGAATTTTCTTTTGGAAGATCAGTTGTGGAAACCTGAGGCCTGAGCCGGACTTCCAGCAGATACACCATTGACACCAGAAACACCAAATAATTGACTTTCAAGATAGGGGTCCCTGGAGCGAGAGGCAGTGACTTAGGTGAAGGTAGGACGTTCTGCTCACGCAAACGGCCAAGTCTGTGTGTTCTAAGCGTTATGGATATAAAAATAGTTGTCCAAGAAAAGTTGTTCTGCAGAGCTCAGCTCTTACAAGGGCCTTTGAAATCTGTCTCTGCCATTGCTGCTTGACTTGCTCTGATGGGGGATCATGCTGCAACCTTAGGAACCCATTTAGTGGTCACTGATGGTTATATTTGCAAACAAAGAATCTTATTTTAAAGATACAGTAATAATTTAACTTGTGCTGGTCATCTGCTCAAAACCATGACTTTTCTTAAGGTAAAGGTACTTAACTCAAGCAACTTCAGATACACACAGAACGGGATTTTACACATGTTGGACAGAAATAAGAGAATCAAACCGCGACCAGAAAGATTCCAGAACTGCAAAGATGTTTTTGATTTGATTATAACATGCGAAGAAAGAGTCTATGATCAAGTAGTAGAAGGTAAGGACCTTGAACTGATAAACCAAGTTAACTTTTGAGTGCTTTTTTTCCCTTCCCCCTGAAGTTCTTCCCCCGTCTGGAGACATCTCTGCCTCCTCTGACTGCTGCTGCTGGAACACCTGCAGGGACAAGAGCTCGCAGCCCACTGATGTAGGCGCTCTCTACCAGGGAAGCGCTGGCTGAACGCTTACTGTGAAAAGATGCTGGTGTTGGCAGCTATGCAGAATGTGTATGTGTATTGATTTTCAGGCCCGACATAAGGAAATAGCAAGAATTTGGAAAAACCCAAATACATGTTTAGTTTGAAAATGCTCATGAATCTAGAAAACTATGAAGTTGTATGTGATGAGCATTTTTTCACCCTGTGTTGATGGAGAAACAAAGTCTTAAGCTGCCTGCCTTACGCAGCTTCCCTTCTCAGTGGAAGACTTCTGTGACCTACCAAGCAGTTTATCCACGATAAATACTTCCTGTACAGGTGGAGAAACTGTCCTCGAGCGTGGTTAACACTCAGCAGACATGCTATGGCTTTGCCCTTCAGTTGAGTCAGTGAGGTATGCTGAACGAATCTCAGCTGGGGATTGGGTTCTGCGTGAAGACAGTGCAGCAAGCTTGGTGTGAACTCACTGACAGTCACGGGGTTTCAGCAATGACTCAGCCCCTGGGCTGAGAACCCTGCATCTCTGGAAATTCTAGACATGGGCTTAGGTGAGGGTTACGTGCTCCCTTTCCATTGAAAGACCAGCCAACTGAATCAGTATCACATAATTTAAAGGCTGTTGCTCACGTCACAAGCAGTACAGAGCACAATACATTTGGGCTTCTGTGAGCTGAGCAATTAGCGTTCTGAATGTTTAAGTGATGTGTTTGAAACCTATTGGTAAGTTCTGAGAGCAAGTGCCCTGCTACTTGAATATCCAGATCTTCAGCAAGTCTTACATAGAAAGCAGCTTTCACTCCAGTGTTTATGGGGAGTATCCTGAGGAAGGGAGCTGAAGAGCAATCAATTGCTAATTTTCCACTTGTGCACCCCTCTTAACTTCATCGTAATGCTCATCGTAACTGACCAGTGAAAGGAAGAAGGCTTGAGTGCTACCAGATGGCTCTAGATGTAAGCTGAAATGTCAAAATGGTGCCTCAACAATTTTGCCAAACTGAAGGTGCATAATGGGACTACGAAAGAATAACTTGTAGCTTAAAACTGTGTGTAATAGCAAGGTTGTGTTCGAGAGGCGTAATAGTAATACATGAGTGGATTAGTATGGAAAGGGTGTTTTATTTCCCACACCCCCCATGCCTTGTTACTAAGCAGAACACATTAAAACTACAACTTTTTAACATGACTATCAGTTCACTGTCAAGGAGTTCACCTTGCAATTTAATTGTCAGAGTATTGGATGTACAGTAGGAAATTGGGCAATTAAAACTCTCCAGGTGAGGAACCCCAAAATCGTTCTTGACTTTTGAGAATCTTGGTCTTTAAAGACTGTCAGAGTAAGGTGAGCAGTAACTTTACTTGACCAGAGCAAATAAACTGTCGTGACCTTCCGCAAAACTGAATGCATTTGTTTCTGAAATCCATGTCATTTTTTACGTAAGAGGGACTGTTGTTTAAGGCAATGTTAAATAAACATTTTTTTCTGAAAACAAGTTTGGAGAAGATCAAGTGGACAATGTCTGTGTATTTTCAAAAATCCTATGAATGCTCTGTGTACAACATGATACCCTTCCACCCAAAGTTTTGCTGTTACGTGTGTCTTGTTTTCAACTAGATTTAAATTCCAGAGAGCAGGAGACATGTCAGCCAGTACATGTGATCAATGTGGACATTCAGGATAACCACGAGGAGGCAACCCTGGGTGCTTTCCTTATCTGTGAGCTCTGCCAGTGTGTAAGTAGAGAAGGCTCATTGCCTATGGGCACATGGACCCAGCTGACTGCACTGGGGTGGGGGTTTCCTTAGTACTCCCTAAAGGCGCTGCGCCTTGCGGGAGTTCTGCAAGATTCATGTCCAGACAAATTCTTGTGATTATTTTTGGAGCTGTTGTGCAAACAGATGAAGTGTGACAGAGTTCATGGTTTCCAAAGCGGGCCGCGTGCATTCCAAACCTGATAGCTGACGTGGAGTATTGCAGAGCACTGCACATAACCATTGCACGTGTTGAGCCCATGCTGAAAACCACTGTTTATGGCAAAAACGTCCTTTTCAAAAGCAGTTGTAATATGTGGGACTTGAACATCAGAGTGGCATTCTGAATCATGATATCCTGGAAAAACATCCTCTGTAGGTGTATTTTATCGCACCACCCTGTTGTGTGTATGATGTGAAAGGAGAAGCTGGTGCCTTCCGTCATCTGTATTCGGGGGCCCCAGCCCTTGAGGTGAGACTGAAATAAGCTGCACTGGAAACAGTCGATGTAACTGTCAAGA
The DNA here is from genome assembly GCF_000690775.1 of Eurypyga helias. Lineage (NCBI taxonomy): Eukaryota > Metazoa > Chordata > Aves > Eurypygiformes > Eurypygidae > Eurypyga > Eurypyga helias. The sequence continues at coordinate 5,970 of NW_010274219.1, read as the reverse complement.
GAACAGAGAAAGAGCCTGTGTCCTTCCACAGTGTGCAAGTTGATGAGTTCACCTATTCCAGTGTGGCAACAGGCTTGCTTTCACTCCAGCCTGTGTGATCTATTCTGGTCTTAAATCCTTTCCAGATTCAAACAGCCTCAGAGAGAGTTCAAGCGCTTGAAATTTTAGCCATCTGTTCAGCGTGCCTGTAGCTATTCTGAAGCTTGCATTTGTTACCGAGCGAGGTTGGACGTTGCCTACTCAACGTACTAGTTAAGTGCCAGTTCAGTGGGATGGAGAGGGAAGGGTATGCGGATAAACATGATGCAGGATATATGAACGCTGGGGATCTCGGTAAAGCGGCCGGCGCTGCGGTGTTTGCACAGCCTGCTGGTTTAGGTTTCGCAGTAAGCCAGGAGCGTTGAGTTACTGCAGTTTTCTAAACGCCGTCGTATCCTTGGAGTCCGGTTGCTTAGTATTTTTTCTCTTCTAGATACAGCACACAGAAGACATGGAAAATGAAATAGATGAGCTCTTACAGGAATTTGAAGAGAAAAGTGGAAGGACTTTTCTTCATACTGTCTGCTTTTATTAAAGCACATGTGTCTCTTAGGCCTTAATACAGATGAGGGAAGCATGTGTTTAAAGTTCTGATTATACTGTATTTTCCTGGAAAAATGAATATTGATCTCATTTAAAAACTCCTTTTCAGTGTCTTTTTGTTTTGTTTCAGGTATTCTGTCACAGGTAGACAGAGATGCTGGTTGGCATTGTACATATAAGATGATTAAAAGTATACACAAAGGCCACCTATTTAAAAATGAAAATCAATATTTTCTTTAATTATTGCAAGTAGGTTTTTAATTATAAAGAGAATGTTTCTTGAATATAAGTTTATAATGTATTTTTCCAGCTCTACAAATTTATTTTATTTCACTTGTGGGTTCGTTTTTCTTTTTTTATTATTATTTCTATTTTGATGTGACAGAATGGCTGAACTATGTGAGGAGATGAATGGAATGATGAAAAATGAGTATCTGTATATTATTAGATATAAAGTTGGAAGCATACAATAAAAATTAAAAACCTACAGGTTTGTCTGTTTTCACGATAGGAGCTAAGTGTGACTGTGCTTATTCATCCAAAGAGTCTTGGAGAGGGGAGTGACAGCAAGATCATCTTGATAGGAACCAAAAGACCTAACGGTGTCCCTTGTGTGGTTGGGCAGCTCCGAGTGGTTTTTGAGCCTGTGTTGAACTAAAATGAACTGCTTTCTCTGTATGAATTAGGGCACTGCCAGGAAATCTTTCAGTTGTTTTTGAATTACCATGTGTGACGTCAGTAGGACTGTGGGGCTGTAGCTGTAGCAGTCAGGGTCAGCTGTACGTATGTCTTCTGTGAGGAGGACAAACCCCACTGTCAATGGAAGTAGTTTAAAGGGGGTTTTTTAAAGCGAAATACCTTTTGGATAGGAGCATTCTCTTCCCCTTCAGCATTAGTAAATAAGCTTGTCACAGCTCAAAATGCAGAAATTGAATATGTGTATACAAACAGAGCAAAAGCTCAGACTTTTGTTCATTCAAGCTGGTAAAAGTGAAAACCCCCCAAATTATTAGACATTCAGAAGGTGAATGGTAAAGTGTTGATGCTTACAGGCAAGAGAAGGTCTTAAAAGTTGTTTTGTTAAAGGAACCTGTAAATAATTTGGAGCAAATGAGGTCTGTGCTTGTTAATACTCGGATAGGCGAGGACAACTTTTTAAACATCATGTTGAAAGTGAGGTACCAGGAAATAGGGTTTGAGCTCCTGGCTCCTCTTTCTCATTCTATCACTGACCCCTGACAGCACGAATCACCTGATTTTCCTTCCCTTGAATCATTTTGCACACGCAGGAAGTTAGCGCTAAGTACTTCCCTTTGGCTGGGACAGCGTTCCCCGTCTGTGCAGACAACTTCGGCTGTGCACGTGGTAAGTCATACCTAACCTCTTCCAGTGAACATGCTCACCTGTGGCATCTCCGCACCTGAAAACTGCAAGTCTGTGTCTGAAAAGACTTCTTTGTGAGTCTTGAAGTCCTTCGAGTCAGGCCGCCAGAGAAATCTTACACCTCTTGCTACCCCTGGCATCTGGGAGTTGGCTGTGGTTTCAGCTGCCACGTAGGAAAGCTTAGACCTCTGCCAGCTCAATCTGTGTCCTGGACAGTGTCCAAATGGGTCACTGCCTTGTACCTGGGTCCCAGGAATGTTTAATAGCCCTGAATTACCTGTGCCGGCTTTCTTGTCTGTAAAAAAATCCCTAACGCAGAAGCTTTGTGGAGAAGGAGTAAGTAGAACAGTTAGGGTGACGGGGTGTTCCAGCAGCGGCTGTGAGAAGGTTTGCAGAGTGAATATTTCCTCATTGCCTTGTCCTGTCCCGTTTTGTTTCCGGAGATCCTGAGGGATTTCATTCGGGCTCCTCTGATTCTGCACGTTGGTCTGTTGCGACCGGTGCCCGTTACCATGGGGATGTTTACAGCCAAAGGAAGAAGACGATTCTGTAGGGACTGAACTGTAGTTGATCTCTCCAAAAGGGTGTTTCAAGCAAGCGCAGTACTGAGCGTTGGGGGCAGTTTTCCTCCCCTGTGCAGCATCAGCACTGAAGTCTGCCCCGGCAAGGTGGAACTTGGAGGATGTTTGAAAACGTCGTCTGCTTTCGACGTAATTAATCCTAAGGAGAGCTCTTTGTTGTTGTTGTCTTACGGAAGGCAGTAAGAACCCAAACGGGCTGTTTCAACCCCTGGTTGGTGTGTATGTGGAGGTTTACAGAAGTGTCCTTTATATTACGCAGAGATCACGCTTCCCACGTGCATCATTGGCAGAGCTGTGGTTGCTGTAGTGCCGAGTTAATTAATTAGTAGAACTTTGCTGCATCTCTTCAACAGAAATGAGAAGTCTTTGTCTAAAAACGTAATGCAGGATGTTACAGAATTGTTCTTTCCATCCTAAACACTGGTCAGAAGCAAAAGCAGCACTGGGAGCTGGTCATTTGTTCCAGTTTGTGGAAGGACGTTTCGCTGGCTGGATGACTGACCCGCGTGGCCGGGTAAGCATTCTGAACGACCCACAGATCCAAGTATTGCACACTTCGGGGGGAAAACCTTGTTCTTCACCTACAGCGGTTCTTACCCTGGCACGACTGCTCGTTGAACATCCAGGTTGGTGGAAAACGTGTTCATATAGTCACGTGGTCTCCGTTGGCTTCGTTTGCATTGAGATCCACGACGAAGCTCAGTTCGTACAGGAATGTTTTGGGGTCCTGGTCTTGTTGGAGAGATACGTGCATTTAGACACACACAAGTATGTGTGCAGGTATACAATAAACTGGCTAAACACAAGGTCAACGTTATTCTTTTGTGTCAAAAAGAACTTGGAAGAGGAACTTTGGTTTAAAGGAAATGGGAAAAGTAATGTGTTTTTCCTCTGAGGATAGGGTGGCGTACGTATGGTGTTGGTGTGCTCTTCCCTGCGGGGTAGAGACGTGGATACTCCTCTTGGTGAGTGTCGGTGCTGGAAGATGGTCTGTTTCTTTTTAAGCCCTGCAGTTGGCATCCTTCCTGATTGATGAAGGAAAACCACGTTCACCTTACGGACACGGGCTGGGTATTCAGAATTCAGCTGTCACGGAGATTTGTGTTGGAAATGAGAGTTTTCAGCTATCTAGGCTGTTCTCCCAGTTTCCGTAAGGCCAGCAGAGGTGGCTTTAAAGCGCAGATTCCGCCCAGAGGCGCGCTGTTCCCCTTTCTACGCGCAGGGGCTGTTGGTCAGCATTTCTCCCACCCCGACTTTCCGTGAGAGGCCGTACGGATTGAAGCAGAGGGTCTGTCGAACTGCGGTTATGAGGTCTCTTCTCTTGTTGCTGTGAAGTTGAGGCGACCTCCTCCGAGGGCGGATCTTTGCCAAGCACTGGCTGAGGTTTCCGTCTCCGGCCTCTGAGCCCGCCGCAGATCCTTTCCATAGGGCACGGAGCTCACCTCTAGTCTGCCGGCTGGTTTTCTGTCACGCAAGTCGCTTTTGATTTTGGGTCTGTTTTCTCTGTTTCTTGTCTCGCTGAAGACTTCCGTGACATTCACGAACGTCCGTTCTGTCCAAGACGGCACGTCTTCTGATTTTTTTTAAGAGCGGTGCTTTCTCTCCCCTCTGCGCTGCTGGTGTCTTACCCTTGAGCTCCCCGTCGCCTTCCTTCGCTCGCACGGGGTGCGGCAGGGAACGCGGTCAGGCTGCACGCGGTGGGTAAGAGCATCTTCCCAAGGACTGCTGGATCGGACTGCGGAGACCGGTGATCCTAGCTACAGCTCCCCAGCGCGGCAGCCTAATGCGTTTGTTGCTAGGCAGATTATCCAGCTTCAACTTTTATTTTTCCTACGTGGAGGAGCTCAGGGGAAGGTATCGAGTGCACGGACTGGCAGAGGAACTGTGAGGAGAACAGGGGAGTGAAGCTGTCGGTGTACAGGGGGGGTGTTAACTGGGAGTGGAGCCAAGTGCCGCTGGGGTCTGGTAAGGCAGAGTGGGCTCATCTGGAGCAGGTTTAACCAACTGGCCCGAGGGAGCTAAAGACAGAAAAAGGACTGGGGACATGCTGACTGAATCCAGAGGGGATCTGACCTGAGCAAACATGTCATCGGAGGGCCGGGGAGTGAGCAGAGGCAGGGCTGGAGGGAAGAGAGGACAGTGACTGGACTGGGTCACGTACACGGACTCGGGAACTCGTCTGAGGGCACGACGGGTGCAAGGGCCGCCACAAAGCTGTGGGCTAAGGGCAACCTTGAAGGTGTCGATGGGCATTAGAGGGGTCCTGGTTGGGCCAAAGACACCGAAGGAGGCTCAGGGACGCAGGGGAGAAGTCTGGAGGGGATTGAACAGAGTACAGGCGTCCTCAGGAGGCCGGGTACCAAATGGAGGCACCCCAGATGGCAGAGAGGGCAAGGAGAGAGCGCTGAGGCGCAAACAAGCCTGTGGAGGAGTTCCTGAGGGAACAGGAGGGGATCGACGTCTGCTACGGAGCTGAAAGGGCGGTGGTATGCAAAGTTCTCCGGAGGCACGGTGACTGGGAACAGAGGGAGCGTGAAAGGGTCGGAGGGATGGGAGAGCTTGGAAGGGAGGTAGAGTGCTACCAAAATGCTCTGCAGCACCAGGGAGGTCTCGGGAGGCATTCCGGATGGCACAGAGAAGAATTGGGAATTCTTTTTGGGGAATGGGGATGCGATTGCAATACAGAGTGTCCAAAGGGGGCTTATGGAGCTGATGTGTGCCGTGGGGAACATCTAAGCCCTCCGGAGGCATTGTGACAGTGGCAGAGGGGTTCTGAGAAGGCTCGAGGACATGAGGATGTCATCCAGGAGGGATTTGAACCGACTCCAGACTCCTCAGGGGAGCAGGGACTGAACGGAGGTATCCTAGCCGGCGTAGAGGGTAGCATGAGTGTTCTGGAGATGAAAGATGGCATCAGGAAAGGTTTTTGGGGAGCAAGAAGGGTGTGAAGTGCTCTACAGAGCTCGAGGAGGGCTGTGGGTCGCGCTCATGGCCCCAAGAGGCATGATGGCGGCAGAATGGGGGTGTCAAGAGGGAGAGAGAGACGGGAAGGCTCAGGGACACAGTGCCAAACTCAGGAGGGGGTCCCAGCAAGGCACAGATTTCCTCAGGGGATGAGAGAGGGAACAGAGACATCCCAGATGGCAGGGAATGACGTAAGGGAGCTCTGGGGCATGGAGAAGGCCGAGGAAGGGTTCTGTTGGAATAAGAGAAATACAAAGCGAGCTGCAGAGCTTGAAGGGTGACAGGAATTAGAGGGTGAGCAAACGTGGACCAAGAGACAAACGAAGGATTGCTGACACAGCAAGGTGCTTGGGATCTGAACAGAGGACACATGTCCCCCTGGAGCAGGGACCCAATGGAGGCACCTGTGGCCGAGGGGAAGGTAAGAGCTCTGGGTCAAAATCATGGAATGGTTTGGGTT
>NW_010274218.1:41151-95096 GCF_000690775.1 Eurypyga helias | reverse complement strand
TTTTTTTTTTTTTTAAAGGGATTAAATCAGATAAGGGAAGAAGGAGCAGAATCAAGCCAGGAAGTTTAACACAGTTAATTTGATGACCTTTAGGTGTCAGTATAATCAAAGAATAACACAAAACTCGGGGCAGAGTGGGACGTCTACCCCTGTGGTAGAATTTGGTGGTCTCTTTCTCTGCTTCTAATTTGTTGGACTCTGACTTCTGGGAAGCGTGTTGCTGCTAATTCATGCGTTTGTCTCCAATGTGCAGCTAGCATGAAGCCTAGGCATGTGTGTAGCTAAGGGGCAGGACACCATGAGCATTTCTCTGTGGCAGGTTGTTGCTGAGGGATTTTGGCTTTGCCGTCTTTGTAACAGCAAAGCTGCTGCTCGGTCACTCAATAGGGGAGGGCAAGGGAAAGGGAAACAACTTCAGTGGCATTTTGCACTGTGCCAAATACTTGTAATAACATGGATCTGTCAAAATAAAATTTTTCAGTAAGAATTATGGTAAATGCTTGTAGAGAAATGAATCCAGCAATTTTCTCTGTCTGTAAACACATTTATCCACCATTACTGGTATTTTATAAGCCCTTGGACAGTAGGAGTGATATTCTAGTCCTTAGAGATTTTTTTTTTTCATCAGACTGGCTTGCTGTATTACTGCTGACACGATGGGTGTGCTACTCTTATTACAGACTTGCTTTGAAGTGTTGAATTGTGTGTGCAAAAATGTACATGTAAATACTCTTGTGCTTGCCCATTGGTGCTAGATTACGTGTCCTGCGTTGCTTTGGTCACCATGTGCTCATGGGTTTGAACCTCCTAGTTCAGGTAGGTAGTGCTGTTCTCAAGCCCTGCATGGCAACTGCCTATGGGTGATTCATGAAACATGTGACATCTGCATGTGAAGTGTACACGTTTTCTTTTGCTTTACTTTGCATTTTAAAAACATGCTTATATAGAGATCATGCAGGATTTGCAAAAGCCAGGTAATGAGCTGGAGACCTGCAGTTTTCTGAGGCAGTATTTCAAGGAATTGACAGGACGCCATTAAGTCAAATTTGGCCCTTGAATTATATTTATTTAAAAAATTCAGCACCCCCAACTTTCACAAAACCAAAGACCAACAAAATGTTTCCATTAAAAGGAAATCCAAATGGAAACAGCTTTTAAATCTATCAAATATATGTTCCTTTTCTTTATTTGCCTGTCAGACTTTGTATGTGCACGAAGACCAGACAGTGAATTGACTTGAAACATATTATTACCTAAAAAGATATTGACATCAGAAATGCAAAAGCACCAGTGAAATAAGGTGGCCAGAGCTGAAAAATTCTGCTCTGGGCTTGAGTCCAGATTTTGAAAACCTGCTGCCTACATTTTGCGTCAGGAGCTTGGGATACATGCATATGAGCCTGGGTTGGGCCATAAACAGTGATGAGATTTTTCTGTTTAATAGTCTCAAGCTGGGTTTGCGCCTGGCCTGCCAGGACAATTCATCTGGCCTGGAGCCCATTCCAGCCACTTGCTTTCCTGAGCCCCTCTCAGACGCAGGCAAGGAGTGGGCTATGAGAGTGATACTGCCTGGCCTCAGCCAGTTCTTTCCTATGGGCATCATCCCTTTTCCCCACCATGAGGCTAGATGTGGGCCTGTTGTGTACAATGGGAGAGTTGATGGGGCTGGTGGGAAGGAGTGTTGGTCAGCCCAAAAGGGAGAGGGCACACAAAAGTTTGCAGTCGATGGGTGGGAAGTTTGCTGTGTTGTGGGTGAGTGGAAGGCAGCCTGCTGGGGTAGAGGGGCTGGCCACCAGTGGTTTGAAACACAATGGCAAAGCTAAATGAGAAGTACAGCTCACGGAGAGCGATGTAGCAGTGCAACAGGGTCTCGGAGGCTGTGAACACTCTATCTTTCAAAGGTTTTCAGTACTTGATTGGGCAGGGCTTTGAGCAAGCTAGTCTGGCTTTAGAGACAGCCCTGCTTGGGCTTTGACTGGATATCTTCAGGGATCCCTTCCAGCTTAAATTTTTCATTGCTTCCTTAATTGTAAGAACAGCCTTTCTTTTGTTACATGAATGTACAGTGCCAAACACATGGGACCTGACTCCTTGCTTGGGTAGTGCAGCAGTAGGAACCACAATGCTCTCAGAGTTGGAAACTGTGTGCAATGTTCAGTATTGAATGGGTGGGGAATGGCAGCTTAGTCAGCATGGACCACCTCTTCCAGCTCAGAAACTAAGGCAATGACAGATTTAATACTCATTAAGTTTCAATACAACTCAGCGAGGAAGCCTTGCCCAGTGTGGAGGTATCCATCGAGAATTCAGAAAGTCAGCATTCAACATCTTGGCTTGTGTTAGGCCTACATTCTCTTGGTTCCCCCATCAGAACAGTGGGGATAACAGTTGTTCTTCCCTGTCTCCCAGATCTATTGATGGTGTCAATGTATGAAAAGCTACAAAATGCCCAGAAATTTTAACAGTGAGACATATCTAATCCATATGGATCAATGTCCCCTTTAATGTTCCTTTTTTTGTGAGACTTTCTGAAATGTCTGACTTACTCTCCTTTGAACACAGTGAATTCACTGTCTGCCAGGCAGTGCGGATGTTCTCGTTTATAACTATAATATCCCTTACTCAAATTCCTGAGAACATGTTCCAGAAACATACGTAATTTGCCAGGTGACGGCCTATAAAGATGGGATGGGTGAAAGGATACAGATGGAAGAACAACACTCCTATCTCCCTGAAGAGTCTTTCAGAAAACCTTGCAAGTACAAAAAAAGTTTCTTCTTCCCATTATTTCATCTATAATGCCGAGTTTGAGGCCAAAAGCAAAATTATGAGTGACATGGCTCATTGTCATTGGGATATATCATCATGATCTTGTACTATTTCTAAGTGGTCCAGAAGCAGGAAATTCCAGAAATCTCCCAAGCAAACCCTGTCCTCTGGGATTCTCAGTCTGGGCTGGCATCTCTGTCAGGTTTGGATCAGTTTTCATTTAAAAAATGATTACACTTCTAATTGTTGCTCTACCAAAGAGGCTTCCTACTGTAAACCAGTGTGCAGCTGTCCTGCTAACTAGCCCAGCTGGGATCTGTGCAGCGGCGAGTGCGGTGAGAGGAGATGAAGTCATCCAGCTTGGGGTGTGGGGCTGGGGAATTGCAGAGGAGTCTGTCTGGTGCCTGGCTGTCGGCTGCTCTGACGTGGATCCGTTTGCTCCATCTCTGTGTACAGTTTTCGGAGACATCTCTGCTTGTGACAAAACCAGGCAGGTAGAAGGTGACTGTACAAAATGCTGCTGTACCTTGATTGCTGTTTGGGGAGAAGAGGTAACAGCGCTCTGAATTTGGCTCAGATTCTGCGTGTAGTTTTGATGGACTAGGTACTGTGGTTTTCAACAAACAGACTTTACCAGATGCTTTCGCCTTTCTGATCCTCAGTGCCATGAGGAAGGTGGTGTGCAGGGCTGGTTACAGCCACAGTGGGAGGGAGGGAGTAATGCAGCTCTTCAGGGCAGCTGGGGATGAATAACGGACCAGAGTAAACGAAGTTCGGTATGGAGGGTCCTGTCGCCTCTCTGGAACTGCTGCTGGCAAAGCTGTTTAGCCATGACCTCTCTGTCAGTGTACAGACAAGCAGTAAGGGGAAAAAAAAAGTATCGTTTTGTGAGCAGCAGAATGCTCCTTCCCTGCAGAGCCAGGTCTTGAGTTCTTTGGTGCCTACTACAGGAAATATTTCACATAGTTGGGAGTATTAAAAATGTTTGTCTTTCACTGGGATTCCTTGGTGCCAAATAAAGATTGGGCTTATGCTACAGCCCGTTTCATCTGGTCTTTCAATGCCTATCATGTAATGATGGTTATGAAGGCTGTGTGCTGCTGTTGGACCTGGGTGAAACAGGCCACAGGCCTCAGAAATCATTGGGTTGGGTGACACACGCAGACCTGTGATCTTGCAGCGAGGTTTTAATTGCCTTTTTAATTGGCAAGGTTGTTTTTAACACTTGGGCTGGAAACAGCAGAGCAAGGAAGCCCCTGAAGTAACTCCACTCCTTGCACTGGCATCCTCCTGTGAGTGACCGTGTGTATTCAGTTACTGTCTTCTAAGGTGTTTTCAAGTGTTAACAGCTATCACAAGTAAGAGTGATCATGGTATTGAGACTTCTGCATGCTTTCTGTCCATGATCCTTGACAGAATGTCTTTAAAGTATAAGCCTGCTTTCTCTAATAGCCTTTTCCAAGGGCCTCTTTGCAGAAGCAGCAGAAGATTCAGAGCAAACGAATAACACAGCAATAATTTCCAGTGATTCCAGCAGTGATGTTACAGGGTTGGGGTTTTTTTTTTTTTTGATATACAGTAACCTTCAAAAGGTTTTCCTACTCTAACATCATTGCCTGACATGATCCTTATACACCAAAATCACTTTCCTTTTTAAGGAAAACTGATTAAATTAAACCACATGTGTATCAAAGCAGAGGCTAGAGGTTTAAAGGTTATTCACAGAATACTGAAGGTAAGATATCACATGCAGAGTTCTTTCCATATGGGAAAAATTTCATGTATCTTCTGGATTGATCGATATGTCAGTCTCAACAGGGAAGTTCTATAGCCTCGTCATCATCTCCTATCCGAGCCTGCCAGTCTCAAGAGGAGCTTAAGTGAGTTAAGCCCTCAAACCAGTGGGATACGAGCTTCTACCCCTCCTAATATCTCACCTGTCCACAAGCTTTGAACTGATGCTGTCTTTCCCAGATTCCTCTGGTACTGTAGTGACCAACAAAATAGTCAAGCTTGGGTTAAATCCGTTGTTACTGTCCAGCTGCCAACTTTTGGACATGTTCCTGTCCTTGTGAGGCAACGGCAGTGCCAAGGAAGTCAATAGTGAGTTTTCAGAGACCTGCATTCAGGAGAGGACTAATCGGAGTTTGACGGGATATTTCTGTGTTGGTGTGAGGTCTCAGACACACAGGTGGTGCGTGTGCTGCTGGCAGTGTGGATGGGAACCATAAGTTGGAGGCTGAGTGTAAGTGCCACAAAAATGAGGCTACCCCTTTGTAGGGTTCCTGAATCAGGGGGAATCTCTCATTACAGCAATAGTAGAATAAGTCTTGGAATTTTTTCTTTTTGTAGAGGCCCTGTATAACCAGGGTATTGATGAAGATCTGGCTGTAAGATGGTGAGTGTGTATCTAAACAGAGCTGGAAATTAGGTGGTAGTGAGCATGCCTATTCAACTGGTCAAAAAGAGAGGTTTTAATGTCTTTGACTGGGAGTCATTAACAGTGAATGTCATCTCTTGCAGTGTCATTAGGCTACATGATGAAAATGGGATTTTTTTTTTTTTTTTCTAGCAGGCTTCTGGGAATGATTATTCAGTGGGGAAAAATATATAATTCCCTGATAATCTAGAGCTGTTGGAGCTTTCAGTGAAATCTCTGAAGTATTGGCACAATGATGAATGGCCTCTTCTGGAATAGAGAAATGTTTAAGACATGAAATAAATCCTTCATGCATTGCAGGGCTTTGGTGTAGTGCTGCTTATCTTAAGGGTATTATGCAAATCTGGTGCCTACTTAAATCCTGACACTCTCATCTGGAGCAGGTGTATTAGAAACTTACTTTTCTCTGAGAAGGTTAATTTGTCAAGTATTGGCTGCTGGTTTAATCTCAAATGAGTTACAGTCCAGTTTCTTGCCCAGCTTCTTCCCAGGTCTGCTCTAGGACACCAGGAGTGACACTTCAATGGCAAGCTTCCAATCATGAATGCTTCTAGGTGCATGGGGATACAGCTTTCACTACCTGAAAGCTGATAAAGATGAACCTTTTCAAGGACAGAACATGCAGTAGGAGATAGCCATTGATGACAATCATAGTATGTGTGCTAAGAGCCACAGAAATCCTAGCAAGGGGATAAGCCCAAAGGATGCCGTTTGGGTTGCAGCAGGGACAAAGAAAAAGACTCATTTGGTTAAACATACTGTCTAATGGTTAAGCATCTTGGATGATAACCTGTTGTTAATGTTGTTAAGATGCATTTCTGGGATGTTATCAGGGTAATGTTGGAGTCCATTCACCCTGGTATTCTGGACTCTGCAGATATTTTTCCTTTTTAGGTGTATTTAGGTGAATTTCTCACTGTCACAAGGCAATATTCATGACTGCATCTCTCTGTCTTTCAGTAGTGACATCAGTTGTCTTGCCTTGGGCTGATCCTCCTAATTATCTGTGGCCATTCAAGCAGTCATAAGAATGCTTTCCTACTTGTATGCCTTGTTTGGGAGTTGGCTGTTCTTTCTTCTCATCATCTGAAAGGACAAGAGTACTTCTGAATGAACAGGATTTTTTCCTCCCTTCTGTCTTTAGAAAGTCTGTTATCCACTGAGGCATTGGAAATGATATTGTGCAACTTGTACAAGCAGTCTCACACATGGGTAATGAAGAGCAAACACGCTGGAGTAAATGGTCCACTGGGTGAAAATGATTCATTCCAGCTCTGAGTGAGCAGCTTTGAGTAATGAAGTCAGGGATTGGCTCACGAAAACTCACGGACTGGTTCACAGATGATGAAGATTGAAGATTGCTACTTGTAGTTAATTGTTTGACTAATCTAGGGGATAAAGTGAGAAATGGTCATAGACTTTATTTTGTCCTGGTTCCATTGATGCTTATAAAGAGAAGGAGGAAAGCTAGTTTCATCCAACCACTGCTCTTATAATATGTTCTGTCAGATATTTTAAATGGTTAGATAGGGCAGACTGAGAAATGCCCATCAGAACTGCTTCTCAGTAGAAGGTTGTTTGTGATGAACTAAAATTTTGCTGGGACATATTAGCTTGCTATTGCAAAAGCTCTTTTTTTTTTTTTCTTTGTGGAAAGGGTCAAGCTTTTTGGCAAAAGTTCCATTTTGACTGGAAGAGTGTGCTGGTTTTAGTAGGGACAGAGTGGTCCTTTGTTGCTAGCTGGGATTAAACCATGACAAAGGGTTAGAGTTTTCCAAACTCTTTTCACTTTGATCAGTGTTTTCCCAGCAAACTACTCTCCCCATCCTTTGTCTAGATCTTTCCACTCGGTTAGGTGTGAAAATGATGCTTGTTCCTGGCTCAGGCCCATCCTGTTTTGGGTTTGGTATCCCCTGGCCCTCAACTAGAGAAGTGATTTCCTATGCAGTTGCAATTATGGTCTTTGTGGTGTAGCGAGCCTTAGTACTCACTCCTGGGGGTGAGTTCCCAGCAGTTGTTTTGAAGGACAGAGCACTGTAAGAGCTCAGCCCCTTTTTTCTTCTTGCCTTTTTCCTTGAAAGAAATGCCTTCAGGCAGCAGCCACTAACCTCACAGATGTTCAGCGGAAGCTGTTCATCAATGGCAACAATGCATCCTTAAAGCCTATAGGAAATAATGACTATTTTTCCTTTTGGTAGCGTTTCACTAGTGATGGGGGTCGGTGGTGGGACATGGCGTATGCTGATGTAACCCATCCCGTACAGCGTGGTGCTTGCGCGTCTGGTGGCTGGGTCTCTGGCAGGTTCTCCCTTGTGTGCTGGAGGCTGCATGCATGCTGCTGTGTGATTTAGCCTAGCCTTGGCCTGGCCCTTGGGGCTTTGTCCTGGTTGCTCATGCTTCAAACAGAGTGTTCAAAAGACAATGTAAGATTTTTGTCTTGGGAGTCAGCAGAGATCTTTGTAAGCCAGAAAAATGAGCCCTGGGTTTCCAAGATGACCCAATGTAACCTACAGCCCAGAGGTTTGACTCTCTCAGACCAAAGGCCTGGTTTGGTACAGCACAGCTGTGTGACCTTGGCTCAGTTTTGCTGAGAAAATTGTTTCTGAGCTGTGAGAAAGTCCATCAGCTAAAGGCATGCAAAGTAGGAAAAAAGAAAACAGAGTGTAACTGTTGGGAGGATTCAAGAGAGAAACTGTTGACATGAAAAGTTACACAACTGTAAGGAAAAATGCAGAAAAATGGAAGACAGCAACTACAAAAATTGAGAATCAGTCTAATTGAAGAATTCTAACACATTCCTATCTGACTGATGATTGGCCATCAGAAAGTCACTGGGTGTGCAATACTTAACCTAGTAGCATGCAGCTCCTACAGATTTACTGGGGCTATTAACCAATCAATAATTATTCTGTATCCATAAATTGTGTGTATCCCACCTGCAGAACTCTTTGCACATGGGGGAAGGTGTCTGAACAGAAGTGACTCAGGGAGAATTACACCACCTAGATATTGATGGTGTATGCATTGGAAGGTGTTATTTGCCAAAGTTTCTTCTGGATGTCAAGTGTCTCATCAGGCCCTGAGAAGACACTTAATTGAGGGGATTTCAGATGTCTCCCACAATGTCTGTCCTTGTTTTCAGACTACCATTTTTGGTTTCTAGGGCACAGTTATGGCTCAAGTGACTCCTTTGTGAGGTGACTAGCAGGAACATTTTGGTGCAGAAAATATGTCTAGGATTTGCAGCCCTTTTTAAATTAAGGTAGTGACAATGTCTTCGCTGAATATAACCTAGGCTAGTGGTCCATCCCATAAAAATGCCCAGGATGTTGCAGATAGCTTAGAAATATAATGGATCGGGAGGGGAATATTTTGCAGCTAAGGGCTGTACTGAGAGTATCTTCACAAAACTCTTCAGTCAAATACCAGTTAAGTTTTATTGGAGGGAGGGTGTGTCTCAAAAATAGAAAGTGACAATAAGGCATGGTTAGAAAAACATGCAGGGTACCTCATTGATCAGGCAGATGACAGCAGGTTACCTGTTAACTAATAACAAATTGTTCTTTAACCCTAATAACTCATCCCCACTTCCACATTACAAGCTCTGGTTAGGCTACCAACCGCCTCCTGGCTCTCCTTCTTTGATGCCTTAAAGGACAGATGGGTGGAGAAAAAGTGGAAATCCCAAACATGGCAATGTTACATGGCTGAGATGTTTTTGGCCTGCAGTCTGGGGAGATTTTTTTTCTTCTCTGCTTAAACCAGAACATACATACTCAAGACCCTCAGACCCACAGTGATCCCAGCTGTTACCAGCAACTGAATTGCATGAATGAGGGCCCCGCCATGCCAGATCCATTGCCTCAGGCTGTGAGTGCAGCTGAATCAACAGATGAAAAGAGAAGGAAAATTGACTTTAAAGATCTTTGGAAAAAATTAAAATTAAACGAAATGATGCAGGCAGCAAGGTGCACTCCATCCGGGTGTGTATTATTTTTCTGAACTGCTGGGTCCTTATGGGGCGATGTGTGAATCCTGCATCCCCTGAGCAAGCCTGCTGGAGCAGATGACTTGGGTGAGGGTGAATAAACCCATGTGGTTACCATTGCTCCACTTCATCAAAACTCCTTCTTACAAGGGGAAGTGAGCTCAGCAACTGGGAAAGTGTCATACCAGGGGCTGGAGGAATGGCTGGAGGGCAATAGGAGAGACTTTACACAAACCAGCTGGCACATGGGTGTGTTTGGTTACATCATACTGAAAGACAGACGATCCGGTAATGACTGGGTGCATTCCACACAATCCCGAGACCTCCAGTCTCCTAATAAAGACTTTGATGCATGAGAACTGCTATTCCTCCTTCTTGGCCTTTTCCTATGAATCATTTCTTTGTAGTCTTCTGCAGCTTTTATAGTTAATGTGAATGAAGTGGCTCATGTAGGAAGCTGAAAGGATTTGCCCTTCACCCCCTTGCATCAGAGGTGGAGAGGTAGAGGCTGATTCAAGTGCAAGAATTCAATAGGACACTTTCAGTTCATGTCTTTGGGTTTGAGTTGCAAAGTGCTTGAGGAACACAGGGAGAACAGATAACATAATCTGACCACACCAAAATACAGTTCAGCTAACTTGCTTCTGGGCAGTGGCAAATGAGCATTGACTTCAGGAAAGTTATGGTTTGTATCAGTGAGGTATTTAACCACATTTTTTTTTTTTTAACAGACAGATAATGCTGGGTTATAATTGGCAGCAGCTGGATTTTTTTTCTCTCCAAGTAAAGTTATTTATTTTCTGGAGATAGGGGAGAGATGCTAGAAATTACTGTTGGAGAGTATGTTTGGACTTCTTGTCACTTGATCATGGAGTGCTCTTTCTGTTCTTGCTGTCGCTAAACTTCCCACTATACCAGATCTTTCTTGAAAACCTCATGCCACCAAATGGTCAGACTGGACCAGTCAGACCTATACAGTTCTGTGTCCTATCTCTGGGGGTGGATTGTGCCTCATGCTTTCTGAGAAATTAAGGCTAGGTGATAGCAGGGTTTGATATCTCCTCTAGTACTCTTGTTTGATTTTTTTTTTTTTAACATTAATAAGTAATATCAAATATTATCTTGATTCCTCCTGGGTCTGTAGCCTGAAGAACTTCTTGCATTAGTCAGTTCTGCAGTTTAATTGCATGGTTCTTTGGATTTCAAATTCTCAACTTCTGATGTCCTGGAATATTGCCTGTAAGAAGTGATGGGTTTGATACATTGCTTTTCCTTTTGACTGAAGGCATTCTTCTTTGGATGACTGCTTCATCTTATTTTTACACTTCTCCTTCCTCTCTATATTGTTATTCTGCTTGTGGTTCTGTTTGTGGCCCTCAGTTGTGTGACACCAAATTGGGCTTTCGTCATGACAGAGTACTTTGGAGCTGTGGAACCAATCACTAAGATAGAGTATTGGAGAGGCATCATAGGCAGCACAGTGCAATAAAATTACAAAAGCCTCCCGTGAATAGTACTGCTTGCCTCTGGCATTCTGCAGCTAAGATATTACACTTATTGCACTTGTATCTCTGATATTTGAAGCAAAATTTACCATGACACTTTACCTCCTTGGGATTTTTAAGAAAGACTAGAAAACAGGACTTTTTAAGGTGTTGTTTAAGCTAAATGAAAAAACTTAAGGCTTTATGATATGCTAAAAGCTGAGTTCAGCTTCATATCCAGAATGTATTTATCCAAGAGGTCTGGGTGATTTCATAGATCATAAAAACACAACTTCAAAAGTCATATTTTATTTCACAGTGGTGGTCTCTGCCATAAGGTAAGGTCAGGTCATGAATCTATTCCTATGAGAGAGACAGCAGCCCTGGAAGATCTGCTTTCATATCTGTAGGGGAATGCCCTGATGTGCTCTGAACCTTCCCCACAAGGATGCAGATAGTGCATGTCAATGTATGAGACAGCATCATGCTCTGCTCCCCATAGGGCCAGAGGATGTCTGCTGCTGCCTCTGGTAACCCATAAATACATCTTCATCTTCTGTTCATCTAGGCTGCATGTATCTGGGGCTGTTGCCAGGAGTGATGGGAAGGTAACACAGACAACTGTCAGTGCTGGAAAGCTTCAAGGGCGAGATGTCTGTTTTCTCTAAAAAACAAGCTATAATACTAATAACTATGGCCAAGGTGGCCACTCTGATACTCTGCAGACAGGTTCTGCAATGCCACTCTGGTCTCTTCTGGCCCCAAACTGTCCTTTGATCTATTATCAGCCACTACACAAAAACCCCATGGAGCAGACTTGCTGGAGATGTTGCTGGAGGCATTTTCTTGGCTGTGGATAAAGGGTAACCACAGTGATCAGGAATATGCTTATCACAAGAGAGTTGACAGGTGTGGCTAACAGGATGCCTGAATTAACATCATCAGGGTGATGAGATGAGAATTATATCTGAACTTAGGCTAAAGTTAGTGAAGTGCAGAAACTCAGAATAGCCAAATGGAGAATGCATTGGAATACCTTTGGGCATGCTGAAAGTCTGCCTGATGACAGGTTTTGATACGGGAGAAAATAGTTAATTCTGTGAACGAACAGAAGTCTGGCTGCTGCTGTTACATAGAATCATAGACTCACAGAATGGTTTGGGTTGGAAGGAAGCTTAAAGACCATCTAGTTCCAACCCCCCTGCCATGGGCAGGGACACCTTCCACTAGACCAGGTTGCTCCAAGCCTCATCCAGCCCGGCCTTGAGCACTCCCAGGGATGGGGCATCCACAGCTTCTCTGGGCAACCTGTTCCTGTGCCTCACGACCCTTTCTAGGAAGAATTTCATCCTGATATCCAATCTGAATCTCCCCGCTTTCAGTTTAAACACATTACGCCTTGTCCTGTTACTACCTGCCCTTGTAAAAACAGAGCCCTCTGTCCAGTCTCACAGCTGACCTAAAAAGACCCGCTTTTCCACCATGGAACTGCCTGTGCAAACCAGACACTTCACTTACTCATTTCAAAGGGATAAAATAAACTGAAACAGAGATGGAAAGGTCCCAATCTTTGGTTCTACTAGTCATAAAGTTATATCACAATCTACAGGAAAAGAATGTCCTTCCTAAGCCTTCAGACCACACCCACCTTGTTCCCCATTCTGTATCAGTGCTGTCAAAGGCTGTCATACTGCAAACCCCAAAGCTTATGAATTTATCAACAGACACACAGTGGTAGCATACCCTTGTTGTAGGGGTCTTGATCCTAAAAATACCATGACAAGGGATTTTCAGGGTTCATTCTTACTCCCTGCTAGACTGGCCATCCCTCCCCTGAGCAGGTTGGTTATGAGAGGGGTGATGATGGACTTAAAGTAGTGATTTTTTTCAATATGCTCTAAGCAGAGGAAGTAGAAGGTGATGGCTAATTAACTTAGCACTCAGCGTGGCTGCTGTCCTGTGAAAATAACAACAACTGTAATAAATCCCTACAGAACTGGCTTTGGTCTGGAAATGAGAAGAGATTGATTGAGGTAAATGAGAAGGAAAATCATGCAAAGTCAAAGATGTTGGAAGAAAGAAAGGACCAGCGAAAGCCCTTGCTTGTTGCCATACAGAGCCCTCAGGTCTCATTTTCTGTTGTCTTGCTCAGCAGTGGCTCTTTGAAGCCAGTGCAGAGGGCTGGCTGTCCAGCTGTTCTGCACCACCATTTGGGGTCAATGTTCTGGACAGAATGGGATGCAATGAGAACTAACACAGCGTTGGTGATTACAGATCTGTTGCGCCAATCTTTGCCCTGAAGTTTAAAATGTCATAGAAATCTTAGTATTTGGGAAATTCTTATCTGCTCCATAATTGGTTAAAACAAACAAACAAGCAAACAAAAACAGGTAATGGTGCAAGGGATTGTTTCTTTCCTGCTGGCAAGGTCCTGGATATGAGTCCCATCTAAATAGGATGGGAGTGTGTCCCATCCCGTGATGCTACCAGCAGGGAGGCAGTGGGAGATTGCAGTGCTGCTGGTGGTGGGTCCTTTTGTGGGTGGCTCTAGGCAGGCTGCCACACTGCCTTGGATTTGGTTTCTACTGAACCTCTCTTTTCCTCTCATAAAAAGCTGTTTGAGAACAAAACTGCCTGTGTGAGAGAGCAATTTTTCACAATTTTCTTAGTTTGCAACTAACAAATGTAGGGGAAAAGAAGCTAAGAATGTCCATGCTGGGACAGGTGATGGCCACAGCTTGCTCAATACCAGACACCAGCACTGGCCATAAGTGCAGGCATCAGGAAGAGAAATAACAGGGCAGACATACATGATAACTTCACCCAGCACTCAAAATTTTGAAGAGTTCTCAAGTCAGGAGCTGTCCTGCAATAAATGTAGATTTTGTATAGTCAGTAGCACTTGGTGGACTTTTCTTCCACATACTGGTCTCATTTTGACTTTGTTGCCTTTTGCAGTGCCACAAAATCCTTTTTGAGTTAAGGGAACAACTGCACGGAGTGATAAGGCTGCAGGTGAAGCACAGATTTATACAGTGGCATAATGGTATTCTCTGGCTTGTTCCTTACTCCTAATAATTTCTAATTATGGATTTTTTTTAATTGCTTCTGAGAAATGAGCTGATGTTTCACAGATCCACCTGTGACAACCCCAAGCTATTGCTCCTGTGTGGTTATGGTCAGCTTAGAGCCCGTCATTTTATACAGGAAGAATAGATTGTATTTTTTCCCCAGGCGAATCTCTTTACATTTATCTGCACTGAATTTCATCTGCCACTTTATTACCTGTCACTGTATTGTAAAATTGTTTTGTAGTTCATCACAATGCTCTCAAAATCGGTATTCTCAGCAAACTTTCCCACCTCACTGCTCATGCCCTTTTCCAGGTCACTCATGAACTTGCATTTTTAATGGCACAGAACGCTCCAGGGGTCCCATCTTGACCTTGCTCCTTTGTAGGATCTGACCATTCCCAGTTTCCTAGATTTTAACTAGGATTTATCCTTGCAAGAACTTTTCTTCTGTCTTTGCTTAGTTTCCTAAATGGGCTGAGTCAACATTTTCTGAAATAGCCAAACAAACCACACAAAGATAAAACCAAGCCAAAACATCCCCTCTTTTTTTTTTTTTTTTTAAATTAATCTAACAAAGTATTCCCTCTCTTGCCTGTCTTTCAGCACCTGAAGATCTCTGAGACTAACTTTTCATCTGATTCTGTGTGGGAATCTCAAACTCTTCTGGGAAGGGAAAATTGTTTCCTGACTGCTTTTCTAGTGGTAAATAAATATGCTTAAATTGAGCTGTGCTTCCTCTCTCCCCGTTCATTTTTCATTTGATTAAGTCTGGCTAATATTTGATATGATCACACTGGATAAAACTGTGCTATTTTTTTATAACTGCAAATTCAGAATTGTGTTGGCATGATTATAGTAATGTAAGGACTTACACTGGTACAGCTTATTTTCCCCTTAAGGGGGTAACGCCACTGATATAAAATACCTAAAAATAAACATTTATAACTGTATTCACATCAAGAGGTTTATCAGCCTGCAATTAAGTTAATGTGCTACCACTTCCTAATGGTGAGGACAAGAGATTCAAGTCCCTTTTAAGCTTGCATGTAGTTTGGAGGGTAACTCATACCATGCTGTAGAAATGCCCCCACACCTTATTTACAACCCCCTAGCCCTGTCTGCCCTCTAAAGCCTCTGGACCTGAGAACTGCATGGCGTGTGTGTGTATTTTCTTCAAAATTTTCCAAAAAATGTTACCCGGAGCTCTGCTAAAGTGTCAATGCCAAGTTTCAGCAAGAAGGGAAAAATTTTATTGCCATTATAAACCTTGAAAATATGTTTTTTATAAAGCAAGTGCCAGCATAACCTTCAGTACAGCTGCGGTAACAACCCTACCTGATTTCCAGGGCACGTCTAAATGAGAAACTCCTAAACAGTGCAAAGAAAACAACTGAGAATTTACAGTGTAAAACCAGCCTGGTAATTGTATTAACAGTCCCTTCTAAGCAGAATCAGGCTCCCAGCTGTAGCTGAAACCCATAAAAAGCACGCCATTAATTTTATGAAGAAAAGTAGCCATTTTAGTCTTCTGGAAGCTCTGGAGTCTGTAAAGATAAGGTGATGGACTTTTCTCACAGCTGCAAGAGCTACATCTGGAAGCCAGGTCTCTACTGCTGCATGGATCTGGAGGAAGCCTGGTAAAACCGTGGCCAGAGGATGGTCACCACAGCAGGATCCCTCGGATGGTGATGTGCCTGCAGTCACTTGCAGTGTGCCATGCCTGGCATGTTTGCTGTTTGCATCATGCTCCCAAAAGGAACATTTTGCTTCCAGAAGAAGGACAATCCCCTGTTGTCTTGAGCAACAATAGAAAGGCCCAAGATGGGGAAAAAGCAAAAAAAAAAAAAAATCCACTGAATCTGTAATTACCTGTTCTTGGCTTTTGATTTGTCTTTTCTAGCTGGCTAACTGTCTAGATATCATAAACACTACTAATTTGCTGTTAAATTTGCCATTTATATGATCCTAGACGATTTGTTAGGCCTTATTGAACAGCAAAATTTTTTTTTTCTTCTTTTTTTCTTGGAGATGGCTTTTCACACCATCAAGGCCACTTTCTCAACTTATTGACAGCTTTATGAGCTCTGTTGGAAAAGCACCAGCTTCCTTCGTTTCACAGCGTTCCGGCTTTCCGTCGAGTGAAAAGGCAGTTTTTTAATTAGGGCCTGAGAGCCTTTGCTTTGCTCCAGCATTCCCCAGATACAAAGCAATACACTGGCCTTTCTGTAGTTAATCACTTTTCCAGACTTCAGCCCACTAAAATTAGGTGGGCTTTTCGGTCTAATGTTTACCTGGCTCAGGGCCATCTGAAGAACCTCTTTGGGCTGACACATCTGCGTTCTGGCTGTGCTCACCAACTAACCAGGAGCGCAAAAAATAAAATAAATAAACCCCTCAAACCCAACCTTGCCCTCCTTATAAAATGTCCTATTATCAAGCTAGTTCCTGCACACAAAAAAGGAAAACTCTTTGCTGCTTCTCCTTCTTGCCCAGGTTTACACTTGTGTCTTCGTTATTACTTTGTACTGGAATAGCTCACATTTGCACCAGTTCCTCTGGCTGCCTTTCAAATCTGTTTATGAGAGTTTTAAAGTTTTATATTTGTGGTTATGTTTAAACTCCTCATCATCATTATAGTCCTACAAAGCCAATTTCTTCCTCTTCTGAAGGGATGGCTGCAGCTTTATTTTGCTGAAGTAAACAGCAGAAGTGCCTCAGTGATGCCACAGCCTCGGTGACAGCTCTGTGTGTTGGGGTTGAGAGTGTTGTGTGCTGTAGCAAGTGATCCATGCTTGCTGCTGCTCGTTTGGAGGAGCTGGGGACAGCAAGGTGCTGGTGTCTCCTTTGGTCATTCAGAGTCCCTGTGTGGCAGCCTCAGGCAGCAGACAGTTGCTGGTTGAGAAGACAGAGCCAGACTCTATCTGATTTCCTTAAGAAAGTGTCTGTGCCCTAAGCCAGAGGGTTATTTATGAGACTGGAGACTTGACCTCAGGCTGCAGCTGTGCTGGCTGTAGGGGTTCTTGTTTCCAGCTGTTTGTCCATTCTCTCCCCCAGATCCACCAGCAAAATTGCTCTGGTGATTGCTCCCTAATCTGTCCCACTCCAAGCAAGTCTGACCAGGAAAGAATTGCTGTTTAAACTGGTTGTACTGTTGAAATCAGGGAGGGGAGTGTGGCTGCTGAGAAGCTGGAGGCGGTATCTCATAAGGATGCGAGACTGCAGCAGCAGGAGGAGGAGATGGGTGCAGTTGTCATGAACCAGGCTGATCCTGTCCTCCTTACTGCTGCTTCCGTGGAGGGGCCAGTTGCACTCCATCATTTGTCCTATAGGGCTTCATGGGAAGACAGGAATCACTCAGCTGGATCCATAACTCTGTCTTAGTGCAGCCATCTGCTTCAGAGAAATGTGTAAAGGGAAGAGTTGGAGTGGGAGATGCCCTTTGTGCAGAGGCATTGTATTAAGCCTAGAAAAATGTGATTTTAGATCCTTTCCAAAACTGCTTTTTGCAAGTATATATGGCTGTATTATCTGGTTCACCTGGAGCCTGGAAAAGACCTACCACAGTGATGGGCAAAGGATGAGCATCTGCAGAGCTCATTTTGCCCTAAGGCCACAGAGCAGCAAGCAGGGGGTAGCAGGCTCTGAGTACAAGCTGGAGCTGGGCCACCCCTGTCCAACTCATCATATCAGTGATTTGAATTCCTAACCACATAACAATCTCTATCCACGTAACCCAGAAAAGAGCTGGTCAGGAATGTCAGGGAAATGTAAATCTTGAAAAATCCAGTTTTTCAAATAGCCCTTAATGAGGAAGGGATCTTTTAAGCAATAATTTGACTTTTATAATGTTACAGAATTAAATACTCCGAGCTACAGCAAAGACTTTTTTCATACAAATGCTCTCTTACTTTGGAATTATCAGTAATCCCCATTAAAACAAAACCCAGGTTAATCTTTCTCTTTATTTAAAACAAAGAGGAAAGAGAAGAAACTGGTTTGATTTTCGTTCATCAGCTCCATTCAGTTGGTGCTGGTTTATGCAACTTGATCAAGGTTGACAAAGTTTGTCAAGGTTTTTTTTTTTTCTGTTCTCCAGTTTTAAGATGAGGAGAGAAAGTATTTTGTACCGGGGTGTCAGGAGCTGGGAAATACCTGCCCAGCTGTCATCCTTCTTTCTCTTTGATTGCCTTACCCCATTGCTCTGCAGGAGACAAGATGCTTCGCTCCAACCTGTGCTAATTGTCAGTAAGAAGAGTAGATGCAAACTGGGATAAATGAGAGAGAGATTGTAGAACAAAAGGAGAAGGGAGAAAACTGGTTTGTTTTGAGATTTTCACTGGTTCTTTGAAATTTATTATAGATATTGGGCCATAAAATCTTGAAAACTATTAATTTCCCTGAAGTTAACTCACCACTTTCCTCCTGTTCCTAGTGAATGGTGACAAAGGAGTCATTTTTTTTCACTGGGGGCAGGTTGTGAGTGAACGCGATCACAGGAGCTCAGGACTCAGAAATCCACCTTGTGCTCTGCAAGCAGCAGCATGAGAACGCTATGTTTCGGTAATGCCAGCAAGTGTTTAATGGCATTAGCTGTGTTTGTTTAGGGATTAGAGCAAAAATCCCCTCATCTTCCAATAGGGGGAAAAAAACCTCCCTTTCCCCCCACCCCCCACCCCTTGCTTTAGAGGCCCTTTGTGCCTGCTAGGCTGGAGTGGAGTGAATAAGCCACAGTTACCGGCAGCTGAACTCCAACCTCTCCAGGGAAAACCACCCTGCTGCGTTTTCCTTGTTTGAAATCAGGAGTGCAGCAAACTGTGCTGGGCTATCTCTGTCCCGATCCCCCCGGTGCTGGCAGCCACCCCTCCTTCTCTACTGCTCCGATTTCTGTTCTCTCAGCCTCTGGCTACTTGTTATTTTCTTTGCTGCTAAACAAATTCCCACCATTGTTTTAATTTCAGCTTTTCACATTGCTTAGCTGGGCTGGTGATGATGTGGAAACTCCCTCGTGGACTGTTCCCTCCAGGAGTGGGCCGGTTCGGGGGCTGCTTCCCGTATGGGCATTAGCTGGAGGGGAATTACGTTCACCGCAAGTAACTTGGAGGGAGCAGCTTTGCTGAAAATCCCAGCTTGGACTAAGGATCAAAGGAAATCTTTGCTCCCAAATGTAGCTGAAAAATACCTGTCTGAAATGTAGTGCTCTGCTCTTTGCCTCCCTTAAAGCAGAAGGAGATTTCGAGAAGTCTTTCCATACTTTGGCAGTCAGAGAGAGATGAACATACAGGATAGAGGCCATGAGTTTGCCAGGAAAACTGAACTTCTCTTTTACTCTCCCCTAAGTATTGTCCAGAGAAGAGAGATTCTTGAGTGGGAGATGTGATGTGAGATCTTCCTCTCGGGGTCCTCTACGTCTTTGCTTCCAGAGTGATGGATGGTGCAGGTTTTAGCTGGTGGTTCCAGGAGAGGACATGTGGCACTGGTCCCTAGCTGGGTTGCGTCACTCCAGCAGCACTGAGGCAGCTCTGGGAGTCATAGGCTGCCCATGAAATGTCTTTTTTCTATAGGAAAAATACTAGCAGAACTTACAGGTTATCAGTTTTGTCAACAGAGCTGACACTCCCTTTCCCAAATGGGAGATCCTTAGAGCCATTGGGGATGATCTGATTGAGCTGGAAGTGTTCAGATTATTCTTCTTTAAAAAGAAAATATAAAAATAGCTTCCAGATTTTTTGGTGTTCTGTCAAAAAAGGGCTTTCCCACTAAAATTACTCTTTTGACAAAAATAGCTGTTTCCACTTTTTTAATAACAAACTGGTCATGCTCCATCCATCACTCATGTGTACTGCTGTGATTGCACAGCCCTGGGTCCTGCCTGGGACGCCTGTGCTTCTATCACTTTCTCTGCAATTTTCACCTGTTATCTTCTTGTCAGGTCTAGATCATGCCTTAGGAGGTTTAACTGAGGATTAAGTACATTTTGGGACATGTCTGTGTCATTGTGGGATGGAGACTGGGATCAGCAGTTTGTAGTAATAACTCTGCTATTGATTTGCCACTGCAACTGCAGAGCTGGGAGCTGCTTTGATGTATCTGACTAGAGGCAACAGCAACCTTCCCTTTGTGTCCTGATATGAGCACCCAGCTGGTGAACGGGGAAATCTGGCCACATTTACCCTGAAGCTCCCGGTTTGGTGGCTTGGGTTACAGCTGTCTAAGAGGGGCTGACCCTAAGTCCTAGCTGTCCCTACCTGTCAGCACTGGGGAAGTCAGATGTGCTCCTTTTCTGGATTATGGTGGTATAATTCTCCCTTCGGCAGGAGTGGAAGAGTGAGGGGTGGGAATGCAGCCTCCTGGGTCCAGGGGATGCTCCAGCCAACCTTGAAGAGCTTGGAGCTGTCCACGTCTTGCACCCTTGTGTTGGGCCAAATGTGCCCTCTGAATACAGGTTCCAATGCTTCCAGCTCTCCGTAAGTGCTAACCTAGTTGTAATCTCAAACATCCAGAGCCTTTTTACTACCAACTAAAAGATAAAACAAGGGATCTGTGACTCGGTAGTGATGGTAGACAAGCCCTGGCAAAGCATCCAGGGCCAACTGGGAGCTAATTGCATACAGTTTCCAAATACAGCACCTAATTCCATAGTTACGATTCAACCTCTGCAATAATTGTTGCGTGCAGAAAAAAGAGACCTCTCATTTTATTCTGAGCATAATATTAGCAGGAAGGGGCTTTTTTGTTGTGTTTTGTTTCACCAACGCCACTAATGAATGTGTAAGCACCTCCTGGCATAGATTTCCCAGTTTACTGAGGTTGGAGTTCAGGCTGCTAACACGCCTTCCTGTATGAAGTGCTCCATTCGTTAACCTTGTGCATCCACTAATTAGTGGGTCACTTGCAGGTCAGAGGTGTGCTTATGCTATGCTTCTTGGCTGTCTGTTGTATTATTACAGCAACTGTAAATGCCACATACGGCAGACTTGAAGAGTGTGTTTGGAAGGCTAGCTATATAATTAGGGTACATTATCCCAAGGCAGAGTATGCCAGCTGACATTCAAGAGGCAATAAAAACAATGTTTGGGTTTTTTTTTTCTCCTTCCTTTGCAACATTCTGGCTGTCAATGAAAAAAATGTTCTAGAACTGTTGATTTTAGCCTGTTTGGGGTGTTTCTTCCAGGACCAGCAGCTCAGCAGCCCCACCATCCATCCATCCATCACTCAATCCATCAACACATCCTGCCTGGAGTTGGCTACAACTGCATGGCAAATGGGGCTGAGCAGTTGCTTCCACCATTGTTTATGACACGAGTCTGGCCCTCCCTCATGAAAACATAATCATAAGTTTAGCTGAAGTTCTTAAAAACATTTTCTGGCTTCCTTTCATTGGCCCTCAGTTTTCTGGGCATTTGCTGTCTCCATTTTCAGGCTTCTTACCCATCCACCCCTTTGCAGAAAGTTCTTTGGAGGTATTTTCTGCTTGGCTGAAATCTTAGTGAGCAATGCTATTTCTCACACCATCGCGTGACTCTGTGTACGGGGGCTTTAATTTGGTCATTAAACATGTTGAGTGCTCTGCCTTTGCTCTTGACACAACATTAGGAACATGATGAAACTGCTTGGAAACAATTAGATGGTAAATAAGCTTGTTCAGT
Source organism: Eurypyga helias (assembly GCF_000690775.1). Classification (NCBI taxonomy): domain Eukaryota; kingdom Metazoa; phylum Chordata; class Aves; order Eurypygiformes; family Eurypygidae; genus Eurypyga; species Eurypyga helias. Next base: position 73,695 of record NW_010274218.1, on the reverse strand, counting down.
AAATAGGTGCAAACTGCTCTGGCTACATCCAGATGTTCTTGCTTTTTCAGACTTTCCTTCTGCAATGCAAGACTGGGAGGTCTTCTGATAGTTATCAAAGCTGTTTGAACATGTATTACCTGCTTATTCTCCACCCTTGAGACGTATGATCAAATCAGGAGAACTGGTCATAATATGCAGCACAGTAACATTTTTCGGTCTCCTTTAGTTAACAGAAAGTGAGTATAAATCAGGAGTGTTCTTAATGAAAATTAATTTTGCTTTTCAGTAGTGGAAGTGACTGCAAAAACTACATAGTGATGGAGAATTGGGCTCTTCATGTTTTATCTGAAACCTCTAGATGCCTGTAAAAATCCCCCTAAAAGCAGGGAAGAGAGGGGAGAGTGAGTTCAAAAATTTTAGAGGAAGAATGCATAAAATGCAGACAGAAAGGAGGATAAAATATGAACATATGAGACACTCCAGAGGGTCCCTGAGGTAGCTCAGGAAAGCTATGGATCCTGGTTAGTTTGTGAAATTATTTAGAAAAGAAAAGTTTTTATTCAGTGCTATTCCCACATAGTTCTGTGCTTAGCAAAATAAGTTTAAAAGGAAAAAAAGACGTTGAAAAGACCTGAAAACCCAAAACTCCTCATTTCAGTTGGTTTCAGACCTGAGCCAAGAGCTTTGCAAACTGCCCTAGTCCCAGAGGGCTATGCATGCTCAAGTGCAGAGAGTCGCCCTACCCCGGCGTGAGGGATGGTCCTTGCAAAATGCCAAAGGGGAGGATTACTGTGCTGGAAACTGGGGATGAAGGAGTGATTTAAAAGGGCAGGAAGAAAGGCAACTCACAGGATGGCGACACTTGCTGTGTCTCTCCTGTCTGTAGTTGATATGTCGAGGAACAGAAGCAGCCGAACAATGAGGAACAGGCTGTTCCCATGTCAGGCGGGAAGTGCATGAAATCCCATGAGCCAGTCTGTGCTTTATAATGATTTCCAGACCGCATCCTAACCCCAAAGTTTTGTGGTTGTCTGGATATGCATTCACACATTGTGAAGCTTCTACAGAAAATCTGAGGATCTCCTTTAAAGTCATACCTTGGCCTGAACCACGAGTCTTGGATGTAAAGATCCTTGTGGTAGGTTTGGCTTCTTCCCTACCAAGGGATGTTCATGCTCAACCTATGGAAAATGTATTTTAGATGTTTGAAAAAAATTTGCGTTTTTGGCCATTTTCCACCACGAGCTCGATCTAGACTGCAGAGTGTACTTGGATTTCCAAAAAACTTTTGTCAAGCTTTCTCATCAAAGGCTCTTGCGGTAAGTTATGGTAGGAGATGAAGGAATGTCCTGTGGGCTTGTATCTGGATGAGGGATACAAATAAGCAGTTGGTTTTCCTGGTGGAGAAAAGTCACTAATGGGGCCCTCATGGCCAAAGTGTATGGGAACGTGACATATTTTGCAGGTGATAAAAATATTTAGGATAGTCAAAACTTAAATTGTAGGTGGAAATAGTAAGGAAGAAGAGGGTCTGCCTCCACCCAACTTTATAAATATTCATGTTTGAGGCTCAACTCTGTTCTGTTTAACCAAACAGCAGGCAGGGTGGGCTGTGTTCAGTGATGACTTGAACCACTGAGTTTGTGTCAGCCTGCTTGTCCACCCTCGGTTCAGTTCAACTCATCCCTCTGTAGAGCATGTTGGTAGTGTGCTCCTTGCAAGCATTTCCCGGTGGAAGTCCTCCAAAGAGCATGACACAAACCAGTGTAATATCATCAAAGGAGGAGAGATGAGTGGCCTTCTTTGTGCCATGTGAAACCATTCTTTTAGGCAGGTAGAACTTTTAATCTGGGGAGAAAAGATGACACGAGTGCAGTGCTGCTAAATGCTACCCATTTGCCATCCCTTCAGCTGCCATGCCATGAGATGTAAACTGCAAAAGGCCAAATGCAAATCTGAGTCCTAATGTGTCAATTATCTTCTGACAATCACATATGGATTTCATTAGCTCGCTAAATGGTACCTATTACAGCATCTCACCAGCTGGAAGGATTTCCAGTAGGAAATGTGAGATGGGAAATGCCGACAAATCTCAAATTCCCAGAGGGTCTCTGGAATTCGTGCAGATGAAGCGTGATAAGGGCAGCACCTCTCCTTGGCTCTGTGCAATCTCATCTCCTTGGATCAAGGAGGGGCACCCGGGTGGATCAGTGGTGGCATGTGCCTGTAGATGCATGTCTGGTACCTTGCTGTTACTGCAGAGAGGGAAGGAAAAAGCAGATTGGGAGGTTATCCTAGGGCAACCTAGTGGCGCTTGTCTTCTCTGAAGAGGTTTGACACTATATTTTCCTGTAGTTTCAGCATTATAAATCGTAATTTGATCTTGAAGGTGATGGGATAATCCCCTCAAGGAGCATATTTGAGTGAATGCTCCTCCAGATGGTGAAAACGCCCAGGATGGATTTGGTCTTAGTGTTTTTTCTGCCATGCAACCTCTCTGTAGTGTCTCCCTGAAAGTATTTACTAGTTTCTTCATCTTTGACCTTGTTCTTTCCAGGGACTCATCAAATGGGAGTGGCGAAAGAAAGGAAGAGGGGCTAATGACTTGGTGAGGGTTTTCATGATGATTTCTGTGGTGCACCCTTGACATCTAACCTAGTCTTGCTGAGCATAACTGGATGCTCAGTGGCTTCTAGGAGTGACCCCACAACCTCAGAGACTGAATCCATAGCTCATGTGCCCTCATGTCAGGATGCACACCATCTCTTATAGCATGGTCCTCATAAACCTAGCAGTTTTAGGGCTCAACAGGAAGGTGTAGGTAGCTGCCAGCATTTTTTTACTCTTTCCAGACTTGGGTGTGTGGTCTCCACATATCTCTCTTGTGTTCCACAGTGCTAATTTCCCAGCCACCTCTTGGAAACAAGGCTCTCCCAGATGGCTGCTTAGCTCAAGAAGCTGTGTGCTTCTGCCAGCACGTTTTGGACACCAGCCCCCTGTAGCAGAAGATAAACTAAGCTTGGAGCATGAGTTTGCAGATGCTAAGAAGGGGCAGAGAGGATCCCTGCAGGAGCAGCTGGTAAGCTGAGTGCCTGGGGGCATGAGGCTTTCCTCAGCCCACCGTGCTGCCTCCCAGCTCTCAAACCACAGTGCTGAGTGAGCAGGGCGTGTGCGGGTGTGTTTTCAAAATGATCAGTGTGACTCAAGGGCAAAGACTTTCCCCCACGCAGTGTGCTTTGGGTGAGACTCCTGGAGATGAATGATGCACTTTGGTTGACACATGTCTCCTGAGAATGTCATGGGTCATGTTATCTGGTCTTGTGAGGCTTGGAGGAGAAGGGACTTCTGTTTTGGGAGGCAGCCACAGGAGAGCCTAGGCCCCCTTTTTCACTGCTCTTGACCATGTTCCACTTCCTCATTAAATGTTCTGCTGCTATTTCTATGCTTGGACAATTTATCTCATGTGCTGAATTATGCCTGCGAGCCTGTTTTTACTCTGGCCAATTCAGCACAGGAGCAAGTTAAAAACATATTTGAAGACTAGGAAGATACAAGTTTCTTTACCTGTGATGCTTTCTACACACTGGGAGAAGTGCAAACAATAGGGATAGTGACTCTATTGAAGCACTCTAAATTTTGTCGTAAAAAAAAGACCAACTTTCAGGGCTTGGGAGGCAAGCACGAATGAAATACTGCTTCTGTTAGTGCTTTCACTGTGGTGCCATTCAGTTGGTTTGCCTCTGTGATTGAGAGAGGGGGAAAAAAAAAGGCTGATGCTGTGATGGAAAAAGATGCCTCAAAGGCACCTTCAATTATTTCATAGTGCTGCTGATGCCAACTGGGATTTGTGAGGCCAACTGGGACTTGCTTCCTGCAGCAGTCCTGGTACATGGGAGAGATGCTGCCTCCTGCTTTGTGGTTTGTTCTATTTTCTGAAGTTTTTCTGCTCTCCACTCTTATATGTTAACTGTAATTCAGCTTAGATTGCTCTTCAGTTGTGGTGTGGAAAGCATGCTCTAAATCGCCTCTCCAGCTTCCCCTGTCCTGGGTGGATTCAGGCATAAGCCAGGCATGTTCCTGGACCCCCAGGAAATCCCTGTTGGCAGAACCACACTCCAGACTTTCTTCCTCCGAAAGCGTCCAAGCCATGAAGGGACAGGGTAGCCTGCTGAAACTTTTAGTGCCATAAAAGCCCAAAGGCTTTGCTGACTTAGAGCCTCAGGGGCAACTAAAGGTAATTCTGTCCCAATGAGGTGTGCATGGATGGCTGCGGAGGGTGCTGGTTTGTACCTGGATACTGGGGAAGATTACACAGCGAGACAGTACCATGAACTGAGCCACAGGTAACATGTAAGTTAAATAAAAAATAAGTTAAGGAAAACATGTAGTTGTACAACTGAGTCACCATCTCTTTGAATGAGAAGCCAGCCTGGAGCAGACCCCGTTGGGTTGTGATAAATGCGAACAGCTTTAAAGATCTGATTCCAGTTTGATGTGAACTCCTATAAGTCAGGCCCCATCATGTCTCAGTGGGGTATCTCTACCATCTGGGGGTCAGGTGTCTCAGTGTTAATTGTCTGGAAAATCAAACTAAAAGCTGTCTTTGATGCTTACAAGGTGTGAGTGCTTGAGTGGCAGCTGGCTTGGGCTGGGGCAAAAGATTGAGCTGTTTCTTCCCGAAGTATCCTACTCAGAAGGGCATGGTCAACAAAAATCTAGGAAAACTCCAAATTACTTTAAAATCTTGTATGCATAAAAAAGGAAAGTTCTTGCTGCAGTTGATCTCACCTGCAGTGAGACTTTCCCCTGAATTTGACCATCATCACCAAACATGAAGTGAGAGATGTCTCTTCAGCAGGTGAATAAGGGACCAGAGCGAAAATAACCAATCCTCAGAGCATTATGGCTTTTACATATTTTTCCACATGCCTTAGAAGGGACACTGAGATGAAGAGCTGCAGCAAGGGGAACGGAGTGTGCAAGTCTGTCCCAAGTGTGCAGGGGCTATGGGTATGTTCACCTGAACTGGAACATGGCTAGTGCTTGGTTGTATCACCCCTCTGCTATTTAAAAGCTAAGATGCTGAGACTCAGCAGAAAGCAAAAAAAAGAAAAACCTGATCAAATTGCATTTGGGCTTTGGGATGTAGGTGATCTTTGCATCTACCTGTCTAGGACTAAATACATGGTTACCTGTCATGTTACATGGTTTAAACATGTAATTGCAGTGTTGGTATCATATATAGATATTAATATTACAGACCACATCTCAGTGTCTGATCTTAAAGCTGTGACAGTAGTGCGAGGAAAGCCCCAGAGGTAATCATCAGCAATCTAATTTTTCTTTTTCCCTATATGCTAACTTTCTCAAGGGAAAGACAACTTAGCAGCAGGCAGGCACGCAAAACAGGAGGGAAGAGGGGACTGCAGCACTCACATGGCTTGGTTGTGTTGCTTGTGAAAGTCATGTGGATCCAACCTGTTTTCACATGCTCTTGTCTCTGTATGCCAACCCCCATCGTGTGCGCAGCAGTGGTAACCCTATAGCTCACTGTGGACAAACACAATAATCTGATTTATCACGGCCCTTTGATTACCTCAGTAGTTCCCTGCAAGCCAAGACCTTTTTCACAGGCACAGCTTATAATGATCCAAACCTGTACGGCAGCTTCAAACAGCTGCCATATTGAGAGCAAAACCTTCCACGGAATTCTGCTTCCACTGGGGCTCCAAAGAAAAACGTCTTCTCTGCATTACATTGATCTAAAGAGCCCATGCAGCATTTGGGTTTGGTTCAATGCCAGACTAAAGGTCCTCTATGTTATAAACTATCAGGGCTAGAGAGATGTGCTCTATAAAAGGCTCCGTATGCATACACACTGTATGTATTACATATATATATATATAATGGATCTGCTTATGTCATGGAGTACTTCAAATATCCCTTAATAAAACAATAGACCCCTAGGTAGCTATATATACTGTCAGAAAGTTGTTCAGCCCTTTGGAGATGTGGAAAAAGTTAGTGCTCCTAAAGATTTCTTTTTCTTCTGGTTGGTTTCCACTGTGTGTAATTAAAACCGCAGAACATCCTGGATCCTGTTGCATAAAGGGATGCAGTCGTGGTCCTCTGAACCTGACAGGAGCAGAAGTAGAAACTGCTTAAAGAGAATGTGAAATGTGTCGCTTGTCTCCTGGCTGGCCTTGGAGATCGATGAGCAGCACTGGAAAAATCGCGGATGAGCAGAGAGAAGTTGTTTCTTGTCTTCATTTACAAGGGCTGGGATGTGAGATGTCACTGGCAGGTTCACAGCATTTTAGCATGAGTTGTTGCTGTTGTTGCTGGTCAGAGAGGTCTTTCCAGCTGTGAGAATGACCCCCTGGCTGATCCTTTGCTTTGCAACACACAACCCTTAACACCCAGTGAGGGTGAGGGGTGCAGCCAAGCAGAAAACCCCTGTTTTTCCCCAGGGGTTTGTTGGCTATAACCCGAGCACTGGACTATGAGGTGGGACTGTTGTCTTAGTCTTAAAAGAGGGGGGTCAGGGCTCCAGGTTGTTGCTTGTCTCCACAGGAATTTCCTAGGGTAGGAGTGCTCTGTGAGCACACTCACCCTGCTCCTGGTGGCATCTGGTGAACTGACAAAGGAGGGAAGTAGCAGGGGACAAAATGCATATAAACAGTAGTTAGTGAGTTGAGTGATGGGGAGAGATACCCCCGGAGCAGGGAAGGGGAGAGCTCTCCCTCCCAGCTGTGGGGCAATAGAGGTACTGCTCAGTGGGCGTGGGCTCTCCAGAGACCCATCTCACAGCCCTTATCCTGCATCTCCTGGGCTGCAGGAGCTCCAGCCCTGCTCTGCAGCTGCATCTGGCACAGAGGGTCACAGGGGTAGAGAGATGCTGCACTGTGAGTGTGCCGATGGGACCCTGCTCACAGCCCCATGTTCCTGTCCTGCCCCAGCAGCAGCAGAGACCTCCCCTCCCCACTCCCAGCCAGAGGCATGTGGCTCCCTGCAGCCCTGGACATATGCTGTGGCACTGGGGTACAGACCCCAGGTACCCTCAGAGAGCCTGTAGTGTTAATAGCTGCATACTACACCTGGGTGGAAAAGACTTTAAGTTCTTCCCATATGAAAGAGCTTGTGTGAGCAAAGGTTTGCCTTCTGGTTAGTTAACACTGCCCTATCACCAGATTAATCCTTCCCATGAGGCTGGACAACAGGGACAGTGTCTGAGAAACCACTTGCCCAAGACATCCAACATTTTTTCTACCCTGGCTAAAAACAGACAATAAATAAATAAATATGTGGCTGGTTTTGCCACAACAACTGAAAACAATGATTGACTGCCAAGCTGCAAGCACCTCTCCACTCTGAATTTAGCTTTCAATTCTCCCTTAATTTATTATTTGCAGTTAATTTAATCCATATTGATCTGCCTCAAAGAGAAAAAGCTCTAGATTTGGTGAAAAATAATCTATTTTTAATTATTTCTGATGTAGAACACTAGCCCATAAATAAATTCCACTGCTACCCAGTGGTTTTTTTTTCCGTCAGAACTGTCTTGCTGGAATCAATAAACAGTTGATTAAAAACCTTGTTATTTAATATATTCAGTAACCCTAATCTATTCATTAGAAACTTAATCACTTTCATGTCACCAGCTGCTGTGATGGAGAAAAGAGCTGTAGCTAATTATTAGCAATTTTACAAAGCTAATATTGAATTTCTAATGGGTCCTCTGTGGCCTCTATTTCAAGCAGTTTGTATATCCCACAAACATGTGTTCTGGCTCTGGGCAGGGCAAAGCATCTCAGACTTACAGCCTTGTGCATAAAGTTGAGACCGAGCAACCAAACCTCTGGTTAGTTTGTGAGAGGAACACGTGTGCGGCGCTGGCCCCCGGCCAGGTCCGGCTCTGATGCTCGTCTGCACAGGGGCTGGCCGCTGGACAAGGGGCGGCCGCTCGCCTGCGCTCACAGCTGCACGCGCTCTGCGCCATCCTTTGCGTGGGACGGGATTACTGGGACACGGGAGCAGCGGGGCTGGGCGAGGGAGGGCAGCAGAGGGTGCGGGACAGTGCTTGGTGTGAGCTGTGTGCTGCCCATCTGCCCTGAGCTTTGTTTTTTGCCTGTTCGTTGATTCTGTTCTTTGCCATTGGGGCCACTGACATGGCTTCATGGCCATGTGAAGCAGAGAGGAACCTGGATGAGATACAGTTGTAATTCTGTTTACCTCCAAAGCCACTCATCTTCCTGGATTTCTTTGCATCTGCTCTAGCTGGACTTTTATCCTTATTATTTGTGTGGTTAGGAGCTTTGCTTATTTGTATTGTGACAGTACCTGAGGTGCCTTTTGTTGTGCCAGGCTGGGTCCAGTGCGCAGGGAAAAGACAACATCTCCCCGTGGGATCTAGTGCAGGACATGGGGTGCATGGGCCATGGCAGGGGCACTTCAGTGCCCACTAAATGCGGTTAAAACGTGTGGCTGCAGCAGGAGCTTGTGACCCTCAAAGGTGGTTGAATTGTAAAATATTTTCATGAAAGCTTTGTGGAACTGGCTAGAGCTTTCTATAGGTGAGACACAAGAAAAAATCCTGGATTGGAGTTATCCAGGTAATGAGCATCACTGTTCTCAGTGCTGGGGTGAGAGCGCTGGAGGGTGTGGGTAATATCAGGGCAAGTGACAGGCTCAGGGGGGCTGAGGAACTTTTTCCTTGAAAGGATGATTGCTGTGCATCTCTCTCCTGTGGTTCTTTTTTTTTTTTTTTGCTGTCTGTGTTGATGGTAGCTGTTACTGGAGCTGATACATGGGCTGGACTGTGCCCAGACCATCAACCTGTCTGGCTGCTCCCGCTGTAGCTGTTATTGGGTGCCTCCTGTGATTTTCTAGGTTTCTAGTCTTTGCAACACTTACTGCATCAGGACATAATTAAATATGCTCTAAGGCTGTTATTTCAAGAGATTTAATAAATTGGTGTCCTTTGCCTTTCTGTTCCTGCCCTGTTTTGCTGTGGGATAACAAATTGGTGTCCTTTGCCTTTCTGTTCCTGCCCTGTTTTGCTGTGGGATAACTGCAAGCTCTTAGGTTCAGTTCCATGTAAAAAGCAGTGACGGGGGGCTGAAGGTGTCCTGAGCCTCAAAGCAAATGTAGACGGAGTGAACATCCAGTGATGCCTTTCTGACATCCCCAGCCTCAAGCTCTGCACATGTGATGGCTTTACCTCATAAGGCCTCTTACTGAGCTGCTCAGGTCTGGAAAGGTGCCTGTGTGCAGGTTATCTGTGGGTCTGGAGCCTGTGGAGTTATCCTTCCCCTGCAGAGCCCCTTGAAAGACCCGTAAGGGAAGAAAGGCTTGAAATGTGCTGTGGCTGGATGTTGGGCATGAAAACCTGCAGAGCTGCCTCCACATCATGCCAGATCCAGCCACCCAGCAGACAGCAGAGGGTCCTGCTTTCCTTTGTGTGCCACCAAAAGCAGCAGCATCTTCCATAATAATCTGTGCTGCTAGAAGCAGCGTGTGCTAAGGGGGACTGATGGCAATCTGGTTTTGGGAGGGTGTTGCTGAGAGGTGACTGAATGCAAAAACTTCCTCCCTTGGGCTTCAGCGCTCTGTCTTGGGAGTGAATTTGCCAGATGGAAGGAAACAAATACACAAACATATACGTAAACTCTTCCAAAATGGCTTCATGTTCTCGTTTTCGAAAATATGTGATTGAGCTTGTTTTACGGGCTTGGCGAACTTCTGGCGGCATCTGGCTGAGCTAAATATTATACTTAATAGCCCAAGACAGCAGTGATTGCAGAGAGCTGTCTGCATTTCATGTGTGTTTACAAATGTGCTGTAGTAATTCCATGGAAATTAGCATAGAGCCTTAACAACAAAACAGGGGATAGAGAACAAAGATTCAGCCTCTCTCCTGTTTAGATGTGTGTTGGTCCATGTGACTGTCGACAAGTCCCCATGCACAGTGCTAGCTCCTCTGCTAGTCCATCTATTATGATTGCTAATTTTTGCACCCTGAACCCTCCGACCTCCCAGAATGGCTTTTTTCTTACGTATCGGTTATTAGCCAGAGGAAGCACTGGCAAGGGGTAGTACCTGGATTTTTTTCAGTTAGTCTGAAACAGGAGGTTTTTACCCTATATTGTGACATTATGATCTATGAAGCTGTATAATAATAACACTGAAAAAATATTTAGGGGATAGAATTTGCCAGTTTGCCAAATACTCTGTGTAATGAGGATGTTTCTGATTTCGGAGATTTGAAGGAACCTCTTTGTCAGTCCTTGGCACAGCGTGTCTGGTGAGGAGCCCAGGCTCCATGACACCAGGGCTCCAGCCCCCAGCAGCTCTCCCTGAGCCATGTCTCTATTCTCTTAGGTAGGGAATTTCAAACACCTTAAATTTTGGCTCGAATCTGAATGAACCAAAGGAAAGGAGTGTTGAAATCCTCTACAAAACAAACTTGCTTTCCTCCAGACAGCTCTCAAGTATAATGTGATGCAAGATTTGCCATCCATGTGAAACACCGCCCTTGCCTCAGCTGCAGCAGAGCTGAGGCTCTGGTGTGCTTGTACAGGGCCGACAGCAGCTACAGGGCAAGCGGGAACCAAGCGTGTTGCCTTTTTTTTTTGTGGCAGGTAGGCTGGGCTTTTGACACAGGGGGCCTTTTTCTTATGGCATGATGCATGTCAAGAACGAACAGATCAGTTCTCCTGAGTGCCGGCTGCACGGCGGCTGGGAGCAGGGGACACCACGCTGATCCAGCTGTGGCAATGCACTGTGAGCAGAGTGTGGTTTTCCATCTGTGGTGTTCTGCAAAGAGCATAAGGTTGTTCCGAGGATGTCTGCAAATGCTCTGTGGTGTAACGCAGAGGACATGGCAGTGTCACCAGCGGATCTAAGCTCCCACCTGTCATTACCTTCAAGCAATGGGCTGTGCCTCCGGCAACGCTGGGCAACCAGGATGGTGACAGCTGGGTCAGTGCTCCCTACCCGGGGATGTGGGCTGTCTTGGCTGCCACAGACTAATGACACATAGAGAGGAGCATGGAGGCTGTTCAGTCATACGCTGGAAACTGTCCCAGATTTCAGCTAGCCCAAAGCTGGGGAGGAGCCATCAGAGGAGTTATTTAGGTGTGCACCCACACCCTGTATGCTATTAAACACACCTGGCCTAGATCATCAGTTCATGTAAATAGGCAAAACTCCATACCAATCTTCTGAGTCTTTGCATCTGCAGATGATGTATTACTGAATTATGCTTGATTAGCTGTTTTTCTGTTCCTTAACAGAAAGCAAATCTCAGCATAAATGAGATTAGTATGTGCCCTCCATGTATGCCAGCTCTTGCTCCCAAGAATTTAACATTCTTAATAGAATGTGGGGTTTGCTTATAAAAGGAAGATGGGGAAATAGTCTTTGAGGCTCCTGTTTCATTTGCCAGATTATCCAAACATTAAATTAAGCAAGTATGGAAATTCAAAATATAGCTGTTCCTACAACATGTGCTGACACTGACATAACAATATCAGTAATCCCCCTTGACAACCATTACAGCTTAATGCTCTAAGAAAATGAACTACTTATTTTCTTTACCCCACATACACAGTACCTCAAAATCTTTAGCTGTTTTCCAGCCAAGATGACTCTTTAAATTAATCTCCTCCAGGTACCAGCTGTGTTTGTCTCATCCTGCTGAGCAGCACCGATCATTTTGAGGCTTGACAGCTGAGAAAATCCCCAGCTGCTCTTGAGGACCGCATTGCACTGAGTTTTTGTCATGTGGTAGAGCTCATCAGACACCCTGAACTTTGGTCCGTGGCACCCCTCACATCTTGTAGGGTCCTCCCCATTGTCGGTTCTATTGTGCCTCATAGAATCATAGAATCACTGGGTTGAAAAAGACCTTAGAGATCATCCAGTACAACCGTATCTGTCCGCCACTAAACCATATCTCTCAGCACCTCATCCACCCGTCTCTTAAACACATCCAGGGATGGTGACTCCACCACCTCCCTGGGCAGCCTGTTCCAGTGTGTGATAACCCTTTCGGTGAAGAACTTCTTCCTTACGTCCAATCTAAACCTCCCCTGGCGCAGCTTGAGACCATTCCCCCTCGTCCGACCATCTGTCATTAGGGAGAAGAGACCAACACCCACTTCTCCACAACCTCCTTTCAGGGAGTTGTAGGCAGTGATCAGGTCTCCTCTCAGCCTCCTCTTCTCAAAGCTAAACAAGCCCAGTTCCCTCAGTCGCTCCTCATAAGACATATTCTCCAGACCCTTCACCAGTTTTGTGGCCCTTCTCTGGACACACTCCAGGACCTCAATGTCTTTCTTGTAGTGAGGGGCCCAAAACTGAACACAGTACTCAAGGTGCGGCCTCACCAGTGCCGAGTACAGGGGTAATATCAGTGCAGCTGATGGAGATGCGGAATCCATGGTCATGAATCTTGTAGATGTATTAAAAGTGTGGATGAGTTCTCCTTCTGCCTGTTTTAAAGTGGTGTCCTTCAAGAAACACTGGGATTTGGTGTTTGAATGATGTTAGTCTGCAGCTGTGACAGTGGAAGCATCATGGTGAGCTAAGCTTGGAAAGCGTTGTTGGGTAAGGGTTGAGGAGAATACAAATTATGTTTATTGGAGGTGAGAACTGAGCCTATTGCTTGTGCTGAAATCTGTATCCTTGTCCTTTTCTTCTTTGGTAAGAAAGGCAGTTCTTATTTCAAGCATCATCTTGTTCTTGGTGCTTTTGGGAAGGATCCAGAGGACTTGCTTGTGAGACCTCTTTTGGGATTGCAGGATAGTGTCCCTATTTCTTTGCCAGGTCGCTGGACCCAGCAGGTCTTGGGCCCACCAGGATGATCTGGGAAAGCCTGGAAACTTCCATTAGGAAGTGAACAGGCCACAGGGAGGTCACTTGAGAGTTTTATGGACTTCTAGGAATAAGTGGTTGTGGATGCAGGGATTATCAGATGTGCTTTTGTGGAAGAAGGTGCTTAAATTCCACCAAAGTCCAATTTTGGGTACCAAATGAGCTTTTCCCACATGAACCACTGAACTCAGATTTACCAAGATAATTAGGTACTCAACAGTGCAGCTGGGTACCAGGTGGGATTCCTAAAAGCCTCGCAGGAAGGTGGATTCCAAAGGTGGCCAAGGGCCTTTGGAGGAACCTGTGGACACTTGCATGGGTTTAGTATGGAGACTGAATTTTGTTGAGCCATTTAGGCCATAAAACGACTTCAATAATTGTCTTTCCTATTAATGTTTTACTAAACAGTATCACTTTTCAGTAAAAGGCTATTCTCAGGAGTTGAGGGAGGCAAGTCAGCTGTAATGGGCCTGATCTCAGCTAGTGTAAACTAATTTCGCTCCTTTGAATATACTAGAGCCACAGTGATGTGCATGAGGACTTACCTCTCTATCATCAGGTGCGTTTTACAGCTAATTCATAATGAGAAGAGAATTTCCACTGTCAGATCATTGTACCGCTGAGCAAAATTGGAGCAGCTGCCTTGTAAAATGTGAAATGGCATCAATATACTATGCTGCGTTTCAGAGCATGTGACTGAGAAGGTGATTGCGCTCGTTAATAACGAGCCACTAAATTGGATGCAATTGCAATAGCTCATCATTGGTATAGAAATATTATGCTTTATAGGTACATTACTGGGCTGTATTTTATAAGGCTGTTAAGCTTACGCACTTTCCCTTGCAGTAAATGTCAGCAAGGTTACAATAAAATTTAATACAATATTATTAAAGCTGAAGTGCATCAGTATGGAATGATCATGTACACACACTAAAAATTCTTTATTATTGCTTCCTTAACCTTCTTAAGGAACTGCTTGTTTTAAAATACAGCCATGAAAAGGATCAAAGCTTGGAGGTCTCTCTGTCCATCCAAAGGTTCATTAGAGTTTTCAGTGTAGATGGGAATTTTGTGACCCATTAGTTCAAGTAAATTAAACATTAAAATTCCAGCTCTGCCAGGAAAATTTCAATACAGCTGCAGATTATAATACAGGTGGTGAGGTCTCCTCACGTTCACCTTAGCTTTCATGGGGTGGAACTGATTGGCAGATTGTTGGCCTCTGAAGAAGCCAGGCATGCCCTCGATGCTTCATGTCTTGGAGGGGTGGTACCTCTAACAAGCCTTCAGGGGTCTTTCATTACCATGACAATGTCAATGCCCTTCCCCTTGTAAAGAAATCAATAGGGTGCAAGGCTCCAAAAACAATTTCCCTGACCTCCCAAGGTTGCCAAAAGCAAGGTCAAGCAGCAAAGATCAAAGGCCCAGTGGAAAGAGGCGTCCCCTCCCTGACCTGCTGGCTTGGGAGAGGGATCACTCTTACCTTGAATTATTTTTTTCATGTAAGAAACTGATATTATTTGCACACGCTCTAGCCAGAAGAAATCGGAATTTAATACCAATGAAATTTGATGCATTGTCTTCTGTTTGATTAGATGCTGAGTACTGTTTTAGGGTGGTTTTCATGGACATGCAGAACCTAACAGTAGCCCAGAGAGACAGTTTTGTTTGGGTTTTGGTGCAGAAGAGGAATGTTAAGGCTCAGTTGCAAACCTCTGAGAAATCATCAGTGATTAGAGCTATTCTTGGTGCTTGCAAACTAATCCTTAAATATTCTGAAAAAGCAAAATAGACCTTGACTAGATTAATTTTACAGTCAACTTCTTCAGACTTGTCTGGTATGAGTAGCTGATGTAAAAAAAAAAAAAAAAAAGTATTTCAGATAGTCTCTTATCAGTAATCTTCAGCTTCCCATGGGCAGATCACAGGAGCTCCAGAAATCACCCTCTGCTTGAGATACATCAGCTCTGGGAGTGGCTCAAACAGCCTGACATGTATTCATCTAATTAGACACTCTCAGTCTTGCAAATTGCTTCTTATTTTCCTTTGTCATGAAATGGATTTGGATTCCTGTCAAAATATTTCGGTGCTAGAGAAGATCACAGAGTAGATTTTAGGCAAGCAGGTATTTGGTGCTTCCCAGAAACCTGGTCCTAGCAGGGGTCTAGACGTGGCAGAGATCTGAAAATGCTGTTGGGGTTCATGGGCTCCTTTTCCTTTCTAAGCAGCAACTCCTGAAAGTGTCAGTTGGCTTGGTTGAATTAGGTTCCTATCTCTGACACTTCTGCTTTTGACCATGCTTTTAAATCACAGATTTAAGAGCTCGTGTCAGAGATTTCATCTCTGGAAATTTATGAGGAGCTGCTGCCTTTTGTGCAGGCGTGACTTAGCAATAGCCCCAGTGCAGAGCGTGGTCCCTAGGGTGGCCCTGTGCAGCGGCAGGGTCTACTGGGTCCCCATGTCCGCGGACGGTGCAGGAGAGCGGCAGCCGCTGAACTGGAAAAAAACAGGGATGGGTTCAAATGGAGGTGAAGAGACCTGCGGTGGTTCTGCGAGGCCAGCAGGCAGGGGAAGGGACGGGCAAGAAAAGCAGATGGCATTTGGTCGCAGCGGTGAGACCTCTGGGTGCCATATGTCACTCCATCTTTGCACAGGTGGGTGCACACGCTGGTTGCATGTCTCAGGTGTGTCTGCACACACAGACACGCATACACATACAGACACGCATGCACATAAAACTTGGTCCCTTTAGCAATGCTGTTTCAGATGAAGACTTGTCCTAGCTTTTTCTTTTCAGTTTCAGTAGTGCAGAGCTCCTGGGAGCTGACTGGGTGTGTTGTTGCTGCCCTGCCTGGGCACTGGGTAAAGACTCCTGAATACTTTCTTTGAAGGCCAGCCCAGGTTTGGGCATCCTGCATCGTCCTTCCCGTGCACAGGCTGTGCTAGTGGTCACCTTGTGGATGTGGCAATGGCACATGGTGGTGATGGGAGGATGCAGGGATATATGGTGGGTGGGCTGGGGAAGGGCTGCTCCTACCAAATAAAATATTTTTATTTTTTTCCCCCTTCCCTCTTGCAAAGCATTAGAATGGAAGGAGTTATGACAGACCTCTGATAAGGGTCAAAGAACAAATCTGCATGACATCAAGCCCAGCAATCTTGCTCTAAGTGGATACAGAGCATCCTGCAACCTCTTCTCTTTTCACCTTACTTGCTTGACTCGCTACTCTCCCTTCCTCCCCTCCCAGGCCCTACTGTCTCTGTTCCTAGTTGTCTCATCGATGGACTACGGTACCTGAGCAAAGCACAATCCTTTCTCCCACGGGTGGGTGACGTTGTGGCAGTGGCATTTAGCCGCTGCTGTGAGCGCCCACCAGCTCTGAGTGGTCAGCAGCCCACTTTGCAGCAGCTGTCCTCTCCGACTCCTCACTGCTTGTTTTCTTCTGCAATGAGCCTTCACTTTCCCTTCCATAATTATTTTCTTGAGGTTTATTTTCATCTGGGTGCCTGATGTGACCAAAGTACATAAGTCTGTATCTATTGATTTCTGACAGCAGAGTCTGCTTGTTCTCCACTAATATTTCTAGCATCAGCATTCATCTTCCTTTCAATCTAAAAGATATGTCAGTACCACATCACTAAGGCTTCAGGTTTTTTTCCCTGTCAGCAGCATTCTTTCCCCGTGATTCATATCCATAAATTGCTATGGGAAAAATTAAGCTTTTCATCAAATCCTAAAATATTTTGAGACACCACTGTTCTTCTGCGCTTTCAGGAGGGGGGCCACGGCCCAGGAAGCTATTCCTTGTGTTCTCAGCACTAACTCTGGCATTTCTGGGGGTTGTAGCAATGAGCTGTGTCTGTCACTGTCATGCATGGTGTAGGTTAATAGGCGTCAGTGCAATTCCCAGCTCCTTACACGTCACCCAGGGTTGTTGTAGAATAAATGCCACGTATATGCTGCAGAGGCTTGGTGGCAGGATGTGTGAGACGCTTCTACCCAGAGCAAAACCACTTGTTCACTGCTGCTGTTCATGCTGATAGTTTCCATTTACAATAGTAAAAAAAAAACAAACCACAAACCAAAAAAGCCCCAAAAAACACCCCCAACCAACAAACAAAAAAACCCCAAAAAAACAAACCACAATGAATTTGGTGAGGTGCTCTGGAGTTCCTTTATCTGGTGGCAGAGAAGGATATATTGGATATTTTGAACAGCCTATGAAATGCAGAACCATTGGTTGCTGAAAACTGTTTTTTTATTGACATGAAGGATGTTTTTCATTTCCCCATAGGTGCCTTTTCCATCTCTGGAACCAGCTGATGGTGGCATTAGTTCTGCTTCTGTCTTTTACTTTACGTGTCTTGAATTACGCCCTGCCATGCTTGACCATCAGAGAGATGCAGTGATAGCTACAGTATTTCACGAGGCCTTTCTCTTGAACGGACTCCTTTCATTGAATTGGCTGGCTGATTTCCAGGCATCAGTGTATCTTTGCAAATGTTTCACCTGAGAGCAATACCATGATCACTGATCACTTTGAACAATTCTGCTGATTTGCCTTGGTGCTTCCCAGGGTTTCTATTCAAACTGTCATACACAATTTCCTCCATCCAGCTGATCTCCATTTTGGGTTGGGACTGCTGGATGTACCTATTATTTCAGGGGTGTTTCGGGTGGTGTTTGATTCCTGCACCCTCAACAAAGTTCCTATTTTTATTGGGCTTTCACTGCTTTCAGTTGGAGGAGAATATTTGCAGTAAGAATCTGAGAGCTGTGAAATAACATCTAGTAAAACAGAACAAATGGACAGCAGTGGGAAACCTCTCTGTCTCTCATCGCAATGTGCCACAGCAGGGCACAGATAAAAATGACCCACATAAAGCACTTTGCATTGGACTTTTAGGCCTGAAGGTCCAACAAAGTATAGTTGTAGGCAGGTTCTTCCTGGTAAGAAGAATATAATTGCATTTATGAAGGTGCTGGGCTGAATTTTGGGGGAATTATAGTGCTTGGTGGGAAAGGAACAAGCCATTTGGAGCTTTCTAAGCAGGTGGTTGAAGCTGGCATTTGGAAGGTAAAGAAGAAGGGATGCCTGCTGTTATATCCTGACCATTGGAGAAGCATATGACAGATACACATGTGTTCAATTTGTGGTGATAGGATTGGATACTTGGGATGAGAGAAAGTGTCATTTATCATCTGCAAACTGAAATCAGAGATCACTTGGTAGAATCCAGTTTGCAGAAGAATCACCACAATCTGCCCTGGAGGGACTCTGGTCCCTGTGGTGGTCACAAAGGTTTTGTGCCCTTCTGATAGCAGCTGGTGGCAGGTCATCAACAAGTCCTTCGGTGACACAAAGAAGCATTTGGTAATGCAATTGCCCAGCAGTTTTTCTAATTGGGAAATTAATATTAGAGCTGGAAGGATAGTCTCACCTAAAGAGGTAATGGCAAACAATAGTCTGTTTTATAAAATAATAGAGATGGGCATTGTGGGTTTTCTTGGCTGCTGTCTTCACCTGCTTGCTCTGAGTACGCAGGTCTTCAGCGTGTGATGTTACGACAAAGGACTGAGCCAACTAAGCTGACTATGCTCTGCAGGTTGCCGTTGTCAAGATTTCAACCCTGAAACGAGGAGCTGAGAAAGTAAGGGCCACTGCCCAAGGCTTGTACTTGAATCAGTAGCTACCTGGGTACTGCCCTCAGCTGGGTGTGCTCAAAAATTGTGCTCCAAAATGGAAGTGTTCCTCAATTTCACATGTTCCTGTTGTCAGCTTTAGGTTGCACCAAGATGACTGGAATGGTTGTTGAAGTAGCAAAGAGTGAACAAGGAACACTGGGAGGGGATAGAATGCAGAAGTGGGCTCTCAGAGTCGGGGGGAAGGTGTAGTGGGACAGCCTGGAGCTGTGGCTCACTGTGTGTGCAAACGGCTGTGTTCCTCTCTGGAGGAGCACTCTCCCTCAGGGGGGGTGGTGGGCTCGGGGTCCCTGTGTCCCCTTCCCATCACCACATGAGCACTTACCCCAGCACACAGCTGGGAAAGGGAGAGCTTCAAATCAAGCCACAGATGTTTTGTGTTAGCCCTGCTAATGCCTGGAAGGAGATTACACACCCATTGCCATGTGACAGCAGGCGGGATGCTGCGTGTGAGGGGCTGAAGGTGCAGGCAGCCTGGGTGGGTATTTGGCATGGTACGTTTGACTTTAGCCTTTCAGGAGACACAGAAAGCATTTGTTGACGAAGGTGTCACCTGGGGGCATCCATTCCTCTGCTTTTGCTCCCCCTGAGTCATGAGGATGCAGGGGTAGATGTCCTGGCATGGGGGATCAGCTTTTTGGGTTAGTGCTGCCTGCAGCGTGCACACCCCTGGGGTGTTCCCTGCCCTTGCACCGAGCTCCTGCCTGGCACACATATAACGTATAACACAACACCTCCATCCTCTGTGTTCCAGCATCTCCATGAAGCTTCTGTCCCTTTTTTTTTTTCCTTAGAAAGGGAAGATTTTATTTCAGATGTGTGTCGAGCTAAGGCTTCGGCTCTGTGTTTTATTTCCTGTGATGGATTCCTGAGCTGTGGTGGTACAAAGAGCCCGATGTGGTGTCACGCTGCAGCGCCAGGCTCTTTGCAGGGTCTCCAGAAGGACACTGAGAAATCACCAGTCACTCCTTAAACCCTGCAACAGGCATCTGCAGGGAATATCCAGCTAACTAAAGGTACTCATTGCCTTGGAAAGGAAATTGTTCCCCTTTATTCATAGGATGTGACTGCAGGATACATAAAAAGTGAGAGCAAGTTTTAAGTGCTTACACCGAGAGGGTTAGAGGGGTCACTTGCATTTGTGAAACGTCCAGTGCCTCTTGTCCCCTGCACAGCTGACAGATGGAAATCATTTCATCTCGGGGGGTGTGAGCTGGGGTCAGTGAGAGAGAGAGACAGAGCCTGTAAGGAACAACTCATTAATACCCCGGGGCCAAAGAACCACCTTTCTGAGCTGTTTTCTTTGTGTTGGTATAAAACACAAAGGCGAGCGGGCGGACCCATGGGCTGTAGGAGTTTAAATCAATATGACAAATCCATAATTACATAGCGACTTGTGCAGTGAGAAAATCATGGGCTTATGAGGAAAAACGAATGCCAGTGTGAAGATGCAATGTTGCATATAAAATCCAGGTATATATATTCGATATATATAAATGCATATTTGTCTTATTTTGGATATTGTGTACCTGAGTGTTTTTCTAATGCCTCTGATCTTTTTGCCTAATTCATAAATCATAACGGCAGATACAATAAAATGAATTAGGTGATCATTAAAGTAGTACACACTGGATATATTTTTCCTTTCCTGTTTCGGTCTGAGAGCTCATTAAAAGCTCACTTGCCTCTTGAAGTATCTTGACACGGAAGATGATGATGAATAGAGCTGCAACTAGTGTTAATAATCTGAAATACATTGTCAGAATCACATGATGATGCTATAGGAGATTGTTACAGTGGAGTTATTTGTGTTTGTTTTATCCAGTTATCCTCTAATCGACCGAGATTAGAAACAGAGCGTTAAGCTGAGCAAGTATTTATTTTCTTTCTTGAAGGACATTTTAATTAAAAATGAGCTATTGAAAAAAGAAGTCTAGGCAGGTGAAAATTACTGCAATGGCAGTATCACAGCAAGTTCACCAAACCATGCTTAATCCCAATCATTTGCCAGTCTCCTTTGCTTCCCAGGCGTAAGTGCTTTGCTGGCTAGGAGACAGTTCCTAATGCTGAAACTTAAGGGTGTGCTTAAGTGCTTTGCTGAACCTGTCCCTCCACCATGGGAGCCATCTGTTTGTCCTTAGCGTGGGGGACACAGTGGGCTGGATGCCCTCACTCCCCACTGCTCTGCTGACAAAGGCCTATATCACAGTTGGCTGGCCTCTTATGGAGAGCAGCTTGTTTGCTCTCCGTGCAAAACTCTGCTAATGCTGTTGGAAGGAGCACCTTTTGCTGCTCGGAGAGGATTCTCCTCTGTCCCGATAAGTTGAATACAGCCCATCGCGGCGGCATTTTCAAAGGAGTCCTTTCAACCGAAGGGTCCCTTCATCTTCCCCATTTGAACCACCTGAGATTCATCCTAATAGAGTTGTTTAATATATTTAGAAGGACTTGTTCTGGCAAGAGGCCGTCTTCTTCAGGGAACAGAGGAACACTGGCAACTGTATCCCTTCCTAGAGGTGTCTGTGTCAGCCTCCTGCACCCCAAAAGATGTTTGGGATTTTGTCCCTTGGGATTAGGCTATGCAGGAGGTCCAAGCCGTTTAAACTCCATGGGGTGCAGATTTCTAAATGTTCAGATTGTTTTTGGTGATGGGAAGCATGTGCCTAAATCCACACTGCAAAGGAAATTGGGTACTTTGAAAGGCATTTCCAAAGTGCAGGGGGTGGCTACCTGCCTTCAAGCTGTGCTGCTCTTTAAGTGCTTTTATTTCTTTGCTGCCCAGCTTTGCATCCTGCAGTAGGGAGGCAGCGGCTGCCTCCCCGAAGCACATTACTCATGCCAGGCCACCTCTTCATTTTCCCCATCCACTCGATGCTCTCAGAGCATCCTGTAAATCATATTTAAAAATACATTAGCGTAATGTTTCTGGAGTTGATATTAAGCGAGCTTTGGGGACCCCGCTGGCTCCAGATTCCCCTGTCTCAGACTAATTTACAGTATATTTCACCAGGACAGGCGTTTCCATACCCAGGGACCCACCCTGACCCTTTTTTTTTTTATTGTTCTGTTATTCAGCTGTTTTTAGAGGATGATTGATGACTTCTGATGTTGATGCAAGATTGCTCCTCTGTTTTCCCACCTACCACTGTAAAAGGAGAGGGAAAGAATAAAAGTGGAATGCATTACATGGGGCAGGCGAAAGCGCCAGCTGATCCCTACCCTGAGGTAGCTCCTCCAACCTTTGCCCAGGAAGTGCCACTCATGCCAGGAGCACAAAGAGTTGCAGCAGGTGAAGTATTTGGCACAGGATCTTGGCACTTTTGTTCTCTGCCATAGGATGAAACACTTTGTTAGCAGGAACTGCTCGCCTGCTCTGCTCACCGGCATTGGGACCACTGAGGGCAGCCAAGGGGGCTTCAGGCCACCTGTAGCAGCAGGGATATTGTTGGGCAGTGCCTACAACCACAAGAAAGCTAATGAGTGTTTGTTCATCAAGAAAGTTAAAAAAACTTAGTAAGGGAAACGAAATTTCCCTCTCTGGGGCGTGCATGTGAGAAGTGGAGAGTCCTGCAGTCTGGGTAAAAGCTTAGGAAGAATAATACAATAATAGTACTTTGCATTATATTATATTGCTTTCATAGAACGGTTTTAAAGCACTTTGCAAATAATGCGGACCTCAGCCTTGCAATTTTCCTGTGAGACAGGCTAGAAATTCGTCAGCACTTTGTGCTGCCAAGGGAAGTCTGCAGCAGGAGGGGAATGGGGTTTCCTCCAAATGCGTGCTTTGCCCTCTGGCCATGGACTAAGCATTAATTTTTTTAAATGTAAAGGCTGATCATCCCCCCCAAAATATTGATGGGTCCATCAGATGCTCGGGCTGTGAATCTGTGCGGTGCAATCATGCCCAACATTCAGAAGAAATCCCTTTGAAGCACGTGAGATCTTGATGGATGCTCCTAAGAGAGAAACCTTGTGTTTGCAAAATGCACCTGCAAGTGAAGTGTCAGTATTTGCCTCACTGAGTGCACAGATTTAAGGCATAATAGTGGTTCAAGTTCTTGCATCCTTTTATCCTTCCTGATTACTAGGCTAAGTATTTTTTTAGGGTACTTTTTTTTTTTTTTTAAATACAGGTGAAACTCATGGAGCATTTGGGCTCTTGGTTTTCCTGACTGTTCTGTAAGACAATGGTCTTCCCCAGTGAGCCTTTGGGGTGAAGGATAAGCTGAGCAGAGACTTGGTTCCTTGCTGATTTTTAAATGAGATGACAGCCCACCACAGAGAAGTCCTGTGAATTGTGGTCCTGGTGCCCTACAGCACCTTTGGGCAGAGATGCATCTCAAGGTGAAGTAATGGCTTCTTTCATGTCTAGGCAGTCAGACCTTCACAGGGCCCTCTCACACCTCTCTTCCTGACCTCATCTTACATCTCCTGCTCTGTTAAGTCACTCCAAAATATATCAAGAAATTGTGTGTTGTTTCAAATCTGGTTCACAGGGCTGGTGGTAGAAGCCCAGCCATCTAAGGAGGCTCCCTGGAGATGGAAAGCTGATAAAACAGCCAAGCTCACTCCTGGAAGCTGGGCAGACCCAAAGGCCTCTGCTTGTACTTGGTTTCCACTGAAGGCAATTGACTTTGAGTGAGCAATTGCTACAGACTCTGCAACTTAATCCTGGAGTTTATGTACTGTGTAAAGTAACCTTGAGATAGGGATAACTCATAGCCTTTACCTGACCCTGGCTGTGCATCTCGAGTGAACAGGAGCTCTTTGTTTGAGGTTTCTGGAGCCAAGGGAGGTATATTTAGCTTGTAGTCATGAATTGACGCTAAACATATGTGCCCCAAAGGCTGCTCCTTGATTTCGTCCATGAGTAAGTATTGATTAATGGAAGTATAAATTTGTGCGTGTATTGAATTGTTCTGTGGAATTGGTACCAAACCATCAATAGGTTGGGTTGGTCTTTTTTTAATAAAATTAAACACTTGTTTAGAGGTAAGAGGGACTTCCCTCTGGATATTGATAGGTGAGGGATGTAGTAAAAAAAAAAGTGACGTCCGTGCTCTACATGTTGTTAAACTGCCAACAGATGGACAACTGATTTGGCATGTTGCAGACTTCCAAAATGCCATGCAGATGATGAACTCTTTGGTGAAGATGGGTTGTGTCATGCACACTGTACACAGTCAGGCTGTGGCAGGAAAGCATGTGCATTCATGGAAAAGGGTAGTATCAGACCAGTTGGGACCAACAGCCACGCTAGGAGGTTAATGAAGGACTGTACAAATTGTCTCCTTGATGATCACCCAGCTCCTGGGGGAAGAGTGCTTATGGAATTCCTTTAACAGTTGGTTACAATCCAAGTTTGATCTATCTGGGCATATGGACAAAGCATTTATGACTCAAAATTAATCTTGGATCTTGAAGGTTCTTGGGGAGGGTGACGTTCTTGTTATTAGTAGCAATGTCTGTGACAAATTCAGTTTCAGTGGCTCTGGCAGTCTGAAATCAAGCTGCTCTTACAGAGGCACAGCTGCAGGGCTGCTCGCTCCATGGGCAGCCTTGAAAGCCCCAGAGCGTGACTGGTGATGTCCTGGGTTTGGACAAGTCCTTGGCCTATTGATTTGGTGGGCCTTACTCTGAGCTAAGGACATGGAAAGCATTCAGCCCATGGTATACTGCTGGATAGCTTTGCTCCAAACCTAGAGATTCTAGAAGAATGTGGGAATCCTGTGTCTATATTGTGGCAAATCTTCAGTTAAACCCAGACTGTTTCAGATCAAGCATTCAGATTGAAAATTTTGAACATTTCAGTCTCGACCAAATATGTGTTTTCTACTCTGCTGTGTCTGTGATTCAAGCACTGTCACGCCTCTCCACTGGGTAGAAAATGGATTGAGTCAAAAACCCCATGACCTCACATTTTTTGTGCCCTAGGAGAGGCCAGAATCTTTACACTCCTGGCTTTTAAGCCTCTTTTTTTTTTTTTTTTTTTTTTTTTTTTTTTATTTTTCTCCCCCTGTGTTTTAAGCCTTTTTTTTTTTTTTTTTTTTTTTTTTTTAAGAGGGTTGCCAGCTGATGGCTACTGCAAACACTACAAAGCTGGCAGTGCTGCTGCTCTAACAGCAAAACACCCAGCAGAGAGGTGACTGTGCTGGGACCAGTCTGTCCTCTCTCACCTCTTGGGTATGGAACAGAAATTGTGCCTGCTGCAAGTCTGCTGGGACCCTGCCAGCAGCAGGGTGGAAGGAGGGAGCTGGGCAAGGCTGTGGGAGGTGAAGTTGAAACTGCAGCTCTGCTGTGTACATCGGGGTTTTGCTTTTCCAGTAAGATGCTTCCACAGAAAATTAATTCCCATTCAGCCTCCTGTGGCAGATGTGTTAGGTGCAGCCATGCAAGCGGTGTGTAAATGATAGCATGAGTTGTGTCCCTGCTCACCTGTGCAAGAGGGCATGCGGGGCTGCATGTGCACGTCTGCAGCCTGGGTCTGTGCGTGAGGGTGTTCAGGAGGACGCAGACTGACTTGGCATGGTTGCACATACACGTCCACGTTGGACTGTCCACACGCACCACACCACAGGAGCTGGCCCAAAGCAGCTGGCTAGGAAAAAAACCAGTATCAGTAATCCAAATGTCAATCAGAGAATAAAATACAGAAGCTGGCTCCTTTTTTGTGACATTTTATGGTGCAATCAGTTCAGGTTGTGGAGTGCCCATCGGTTGTGGTCTCAGACTGAAGGCCTGATGATATGCAGGTTGGGTAAAAATGGATTATTGAGGGCTTGCCTGTATGATTTCCACATGGTGATACTTTTAATCCTCTGCATCAGCTGACAGACTAACAAAAGGGTGAAGAAAAACAATTTACATGAGCAAATACTAGAACTATAGCCTATCCTATTATTTAAAATGTCTCTGGGGAATACAGTGTTTTCTGCAAAAGGCAGGGCGCCTGCTTTTATAAACCCTGCTAAATTACTGCCTCGCAGCAGCCTCCAGCATCTGTCCTAGTTCCCCAATTCACTCTTAGCATCTGAGAATCAAAAAGAAGACAAAACACACACTTTGAAGCCAAAGCTCCCAATGGACCCCACACCGTGGGGAGAGGGCAGCTTCTTCTGACTCATGAAAGCTGACGTTAGCCAGCCCTGCCAAGGAACAATAGGATCAGAGAACAGGGGGATTTGTTAAATCAGCTTGAACTTGTGTTTATGTGCATTTGCTTCTAGTATAGAAGCAAATTGGAAGAAAAACTATCTTTAAAAATAATTTAATTCCATCCATTAATAGGACTTATACAGGGAGGGGGATTAATGCGAAAAAGGGAAACAGTCTTGCAAAATGCCTCCCTTCTGCCAGCGATTTTCTGCATTTCCCTCAGCGGATACTGAGTTTTGTCTGGGGAAGCAAGCTTAACCTCTTCTTTGTCTGGGGAAGCAAGTTTAGGGGAAACATAATGATGGCCAAGCAGCAGGAGACTTGCAAGTGTGGTTGGTTTTGAGTTTAGTACATAATAGGCCTGGCTCATGTCTTCATTCTGGATGAAAGACAGAAGAGGTGTATGAGATGTGTGAGTGCCTTCATCTCCTTCTCAACAACCTCTAAAACTTAAGCCTTTAAAAAGCACACATCTCGTCTGCATGGCAGTATGAAGCTATTTGGAAAGTTTAGGATCGTTCATGAGGTTTAGCTATAGCATTTGCCTCCAAC
Source organism: Eurypyga helias (assembly GCF_000690775.1). Lineage (NCBI taxonomy): Eukaryota > Metazoa > Chordata > Aves > Eurypygiformes > Eurypygidae > Eurypyga > Eurypyga helias. The sequence continues at coordinate 47,426 of NW_010274218.1, read as the reverse complement.
ACTTTGCTGCTGCTCATAGGAGTTTGCCTTTCTCTGTTGGAAGTTGCTATTTTGTTACTCCTTTTAATTATGCTTTTAGCTGTGTACTTTTTGTAGATGTCACCCACCTGCCCATCTGCTGTCTCAGGGAGACTTCAACCGTACCAGTTGCTACTGCTGTTGGTTGCCTTTAGTCTAACGGAAAAGTTCAGCAGATTGAATATGGAGGTGAACTTTTAAGGAAAAACATGACCAATTATCCAAGAAGAGGATCAGCTTGGTCTCTTCCGAATTTTGTATTAAAAAGTATGAGTTCAACCTTCACGTAAGAGCCAGTCTTACGTGCGCTCTGTATTTGAGTTTCTGTGGTTTCCTTATTATTGGCAGGATAATTAGTTTGTTGAGAAGCTTAAATATTCCCTGTATGACCACTTGTCTGTAGTTCTTATATATGCGCCAAGAGCATAGTTTTTCTTCAAATCACTGATGTTGGAAAAACACGCTTTTCTAACAGGAAGCTCCAGTTACTGACTGTGAGCAGTAATTGACTGCAGTGGGTCTTTGATGCTCACAAGTATTTAGTTGCTCACGCTGTGCTCCTTCAATCAATAACCCCCTTTGGTCTGTAACCTAATAGAATTGCTTAATGGATAAATTTTTGCTTGTTTCATCCACTTAGCTTATTTTACTCTTTTGATAGCTTTGTTCCATCAAAATAACTCCTGAAAATGATCATGCGGTTGTCATACGCCTGTGACAATGAACACTCGTATTTTCCTGCACGTACTCCAGGACGCGGGTAACTTGCATCCTTTGAAAAGAACTGGGATGCGTATGTCCTCTGCATGGAATCAGAGCTGGGTGGAAATCAGCAGCTGCTGCTGTGGAAATGGAAGCAGGGCAGAGTAGATCAGATGCAGGAAAGCTGCTGGGTAAATCTCCACTCATCTGCACAAGCACGTAGCCCACACTGTTATTGGCTGCAGGGCTTGCAGGGACAGGACAACCCATCCCTGTGCATGACATCAGGTTATTCTCCATGAGGAGGTGTGCTGTAGCAGAGCCCGAAAGCTCCATGTGGGTTGAAAGCATCCAACTTATGGAACAGAGGGGATGGTCATGTGCTGGATACTAAAGGGATAGGGCAGTGGTGAAGATGTAGAAACCTGAATTTGGAGGAAATGAGAAAAAGGATAAAGTTTAGGCCTTGGCTCCTTGATGAAAAGCAGCCAGAGAATTCGATTCTGCTGATGTGCATGTTGGATACCTGGCTGCAATGTAGCTATTTGGGCATAAAGAGGTTAAGCTGTCTCTGCTCTTTTGTTTTGCTCTCCCTTGAGAAGAAGATTTGCCTATAAAGTTATTTTTAGATGCCTTGTGATCAAGTTTTGTGGGAAGACAAGCAGCCAGCAGCCCCCGGCGAGCTGCTAAGCCCACCCCTCTCAGCTTACCGCATGTAATTAGCAGATAATCATGCCAAAATTGCAGACTCCAACAGGCTAATTTTATCGCATGTGCTGACATCGGTAAGCTTGTTGAAAGTAAGTTGTGGGTTGTTGGTTAAATGTGTTTCCTCACTTGTTTATGATCTTGTGTTCCCGCATTTGCTGCATAAAGGCGAGATCAAACGCAGGTCTTGTCATTTAGCAGCCACTGGTGTTTTGATTAGGTTAGATAACACGGGACATTTGCTAGCTTTAAAACTGCATTTTACTGAGACGTGGTTACTGCTAATAGTATTTCCAATAACACTATAGTGTTTTGCTGCAGGGTTGGTTATGGAGGATGTTTGAGCTTTGATTCAGCAATATATTCAAGCACGTGCTTCGAGGTGTACATATTCAGCTAACATGTAATTATATAGAGCAAACTGTAGGTGCCTGCTGGAATCCAGCTGTAATTTCCGATGAACTAAATGGGAATTAAGCATGCATTTTTAAGCTATGTTTATACTTAGGAGTTTTGCTAATTTAGGGCCTTAGTAACTCCTGCAGTTTTCTTTTGCAAAGAAAAATATTATGTGTCTGATGGTTGGGCTGAACAGCCTTCAGGACCTGCATACCTCTCTTACTGATGTGATAAAATAAAGATACTTCTTAATAGAAAACACAGCCCAGAGTCATCCATCTGGGTACAATAAATCTGAGACAGGTAGATACAATAAAAACTATCACTATTTCCTCCCGATAATAGGAAGATTAAGTTGGCCAAGGTTATGGGGTTGAAAATAGGCTCAGTAACAGGAATCTTTTGAGAAAGATGACCTGAAGAATGTGAGAAATGAGCCTGACCTCCTCCTGCCGGATTTCTTGCTCACGAGCTTGGAAAATCTGACTTTGGGAGAGGTACCAGCGTGCAGCGGGCAAAGGTGATTTGGGCTGTCCCAGAGGTGAGCCAGGAAATAGGGGCATTCATACTCCTTTGTTTCACAGAACTGCCTTTTGTAGGGTGAGTTCCCCCACTAAAGGGCATTTTAAGCTACCATGGAGAGCTGAAGTTTTGGGAACAGTCCTGTGGTGGCCAGGGGAAATGGGGGGGACACCTATGAGGTGTTTTCCATTTACAGATGTCTCTGTTTTGCATCAGGACTCTTTATTAATAGTATCATCCATCAAAGTGCTTCTCGGTTCCTGTCCAAGCTTTTTCCCTGCAACATTTTGGATCTGGCTTTATAGAAGCAGGTGTCAGGCATGGGAATCAGCCACCCTCAGGTGAGCATTTAGTGTTTTATAGCAGAAAATAGACCTTTGTAACCTGTTTTCTTTTCAGAACACTCACCGTGACAAAAAGTGTCTGTAGGTGGATTGGACAGACCTTGAGGATTTGCTGCAATATTCATCCAAGTCCATATGGCTCTTGGCTATAAGGTCCTGCATATAGTCTCACCTGTGAGTTCTGATCTTTGTGGTAATGTTTTTGTGCTTTTGGACTGAATTAAAAAGGCAATGGGGGAGGGGGGCAGGGCAGAGAGTTCAGACTGAAGCAATGTAAAAACAAAGTGACCCTTTGCTGATAGGCCAGCATAACAAATAAATATTTGCCTAAGAGATAAACTTGGTTCCTTTTTTCCCTAATCATGATGGAGGCTGCATGCACAGAGGCAACATCCCTTGTGAAAGCAAGCCAAAATCACCGGGCTCCAGGCGTATTCGAGTATTCAGTCTGCCTGTCATATGGCAAATTAATTCAATGGCAGAATATGGCACCATTGCCTCAAGCAGGCAGGTGCCATTCTGCAGGAAGCATAGTTCATCCTAATAGCTGGCTCGTGAGCAGTGTATCAGAGTAGCAGTGAAGTAACATCTTGAATGCAGGAGACATGGCAGGAGCTCCAGAAATGAGATTGCAAGTCTGGTTCCATCACAAGTCCCATTTTCCCACCCATTCATCTGAAGTTCACTCGGAAGCAGTCATTGATGGCTCCATCCATTCGGATTCAGGCAGTCTGAACTCCGTGAGTTTTGTCCAGGTCTCCTTCGACACTGGGTCTTGTTGTCTAAAAGCTGTTTGTGGCTTTTTAGAGAGAGAAGTCCTGTTAGTGGAAGCATCACCCTATCTTTATTCAGGCAGATACTGGTTAGTATTGAGACAGTTACCAAGTAGGGTGCCTGTCCCACAACACTGGGGTGTGATGTCAGTCAATACTTGTTTGAACATGTAGTTTATTTCTGGCAGTTGCAAAAGGATGTCAAATACTTCATTTGCTGTGTATCAGAGGAAGGAGGGAGATGGGTGAAGGAAAACCCTCCAAAACTCTCACAGGATGTGTTCAGAGCTGTGTGGGATGTGTTCGGGTTCATTTCCACTGGTGTCACAGTAGGGATGGTGGTTTTGGTTGTGATCCAGCTCCCAGTGGAAATGCATTTTCATTTTGCCGTGCCTGTCACAGCCACATGACGCGGCCAGCTCGCTCCAAGGTGCTGAGTGCGAAAGCCATGGGGGTCCAGGCTCTGGGTGCACTTAGGGGCAGAACTGCTCAGCTCGCAGGGTGCAACGCAGCCTTTGCTCCCATTCTTTGAAGCTGAACTCTTTCAATGAAACGTTTCACTGCGGAGAAAATAGTGAATTCTGATAAAAACAAGATTCATTAGAATTTTCCAATCAGATCTATTTACTGCCCAACTCTCTCAAGAATCATGAATTGTTAAAAATTAATTACATTCACCCCTTTTGACTTGGCTTCCAAGTCAGACAGAAAAGATAGTGTTGGTAGCTCAGATCCTGCCAAAAACCTCATGAAAACCAGCTACTGAGGTTTCTCTGTTTAAGCACTGACAGATGGAAATGGTATCTGATGCTTTAGCGTTCTTTAATTGAGCACTCAAAGGCATGACAAGGTCCAATGACTGGAAACTGAAGCCAGAAAAATTCAAATTGGAAATAAGGTACAAATTTTTAACAGTGAGAGTAATTAACCTCTGGAACAGTTTACCAGGGTATGTGATGGATTCTCCATGGTTTGATCTCTTTGAATCAAGAATGCGTGTCTTCCTCAGAAGTACTCTGTAGCTCAAACAGAAGTTAAGGAGCTGGGTACAGATTATTATTATTATTATTTTCTTTTAAATTGCAATTTTGTGACCTGGACAATGCAGGAGGTCAGCCTATCATATCTGAGAGATAAGAATCTGTGAATGTGAACCCAAACACGATCCCTTGATTCCAAGCCCTGAATTTAAACTTAATCCATATCTAAATTCCTCCCCTTCACCCTGTCTGCTTGGAGTAATACAGGGGATTTTCTAAGGCAGTAATTTGGAGAGTCTGATGCAGTCTCTTCTTCTCAGCCCAGGAAGGTCTATGGGGATTTTGGCTGAGACATTGAAGAGCCTGAACCTCCACTTTGGGCTGTACAGAATAGCTCTTTCTCAGCCCAGATCTCAGGTGGTTGTACAGTCCAAGTTTTATGTGGTTACCTGGAGCTGGCCTGTGGTCAGAGGTGGTGCTCAGCAGTTGCACCTTTGGGAGCCACGTGTTCACTCCCATTTACTCATGGTTCCAGGATCACCTTTCTCCCCTGCTTGTAATTACGGGGATTTTGCTCATCTTTACAGTTAAATTTATCTCTGTGCCAGGTAGCTCTTATGCTCTCAGGAGTTAATTAGTGGTGCCGCAAAAGCTGAGTCATGAAGTGCATCATTAAGAATAGTGCACAGGTTAGAAAAAAGTACAGCCAACAGTGCTTCAGGCACCTCCTTTTTGTGGAGGTTACACACACTGTTTGCCGAGTTTCACTTTTTAAAGGTACGCTGTAACGACCGGAGTCTCGGCCACAGGGATTGGATGCCATTGCCAAGAAAAACTGGCAAGATAGAAGGTGGAAGAGGTCCATTAATTGGCTCCAAGTACCAATTTCTCTAGAGGGGCTTTTCTTAACAGAGAGAAACTGTTCAACGCTGCAGGGGCAAAGCATACCTGTGGAGCAAATGGCTTTTCTGAGTCTGAAGACATCTACAGACCATGGTAATAATGCAGCAGAAATATCAGAGCTTGATTTTAAGGGACACCTGAGAATGCAAAGGAATTGCTCTTTATTAAAAAGCCCAGACCAAAGTCTCTCTTGGTGCATATCGAATACAGATTCTTTCACAAGGATCCTTTGCTGGCGTGGGGAGGAGGGAGGTGAGTGGAGAAGAGGAAGAGAATTTAACCCTTAAGGGCCTTCCCTTGAAAACCTTGCTTTGCAAAGAAGTCGTTTCCATAGGAGAATCTCCTCACCCATGAGCAAGTTAGTTGCTGTGTCTGGAGAGAGCAGCTGGCACGCTTTTTGTGGAGGAGCTGTTTGTGTCTCTCTTCTGTTTCACTGTGTTAAAGCAGATCATCCTGTGTATTCAGGGTTGGAGGGGAACGTGCGGGTCTTTGCATGACCTCTCTAGGCTCAGTCATACAAACCCAAGCAGCATGACTGTTTTGTTGTGTATCATCTGCTTATTCCAGTGCTCAGGTGTACTCTTAGCTTTGGGGGAGCATCTGACAGAAAATGAACATAACATTTGGGGCTGCCTCACTAGGACCATGGACATCATTATTTAAAAAAAAAAAATGGAAGCCTTGTTGGACAAGTCTTTAGGGTTTGGTTAAGCCAGTGTCTTCAGTGCCATGAGCAAGGCAGAAGAGACCCCAGAGCAGCAGAGGAAGGACAACTTGCCCCAGAAAGTTCTCTCCTGACCTCACTAGCTGGGAGCTGGCTCAGACTCCCCACGTGATGCTGGGAGACACTTACTGAATGCAGACATGCAGTTAAGTGTTTAGGGTTGGACCTTTGGACATTAATGGGTCTCTCCAGAACTGTCTCC
>NW_010274218.1:0-41120 GCF_000690775.1 Eurypyga helias | reverse complement strand
TCCTAACTGCCTTTATTCTCAAAGTGGTCTTTGCTGCTTCCTTGACACCCAACATAATACTGAGATCTCATCAAACCTGGCAGACGTGGTGGTCGGGCAGGCTTTGAAGTATTCGTGTGTTGCCTGCTATGAAGTGTTTGCTGCTTGGGATGATTGTTTTGGGAATGGCTCTGCCATCTCTATATGCGCTTGTTCTGAAGCCTTGGACTAGCTGCATGACATTAATTCTTGGTCCTTTGTTTTTCTGGAGATGGATCGGATAGACCAACACACAGTGCTGATGCAATGACTCCTCTTATTATCCAGAACTTGTGCAAACGTAGGTCAAAGGTTAGCTGGAGACAGCAGTGGTGGTTTTTAACTCTAGAAGATGCCTAGTGGTCTTTGGCTGGGCAAACCCCTGCCCCAGTGTCCTGCTGCACCCGGCACATGCCACAGCCACCACAAGTGGCCTGTCTGGAAGAGCATCCTGTGATTCCTCCTTCAGGTCTGCTTCTGCTTGTGGTCCTGTTCCTGCCAGCCTGTCACCTTCTCTGTGCCACTTCAGCCCAGGAGATTGGCCTGCTGAGGAAGCACATGGTCTTCAACCCCACTGGGGGCAACTTGCCACTCTTTTTGCATTTTTAGATAATGCCTGTGTCACGGACAGGGATGACTCCAGCATAGGAGGGGGTTGCTGGGGCCACCCGATCCCGCAGCAGCAGGACTGAGCGTGCCAGCAGGAGGTTTCACTCGTGTAGCCTGTTGCAGCGTGTTTGCTGCTCACTGATCTGAATCTTTGACCTTCTGCATATAGAAGACAAAAACTTCATTTCCTCTTTCGTCCTCAGTATCTTTATTTTTCTTCAATCTGTGCATGACATCCCTCATCACTTTTGTGGAATTCCTTGCTGCTGACTTATATTCATTGCCATAATATTTCTTGGCTTCCATGGGGAAGAATTTCCCATTTATTTATTACCTTATGATTTGGCTTTCACTTGCCCTCCAAACGAAAGCAGCTTTTAGCCAGCACAGCCTTCCTGCTTTTCCGTGGGATCGTGGTTCCTCTATGTGGGCAGTAAAATGGTCTTGAACAGTTCCCAATTATCATTCACAGATTCCTGCTCAAATTCTTTCTCCCAATTGTTTTGCTTTGTAATTATTTTCAGCTTTGCTAAGCTGGCATTTTAAATCATCAAGTAGATAAGTTACTCGTTTGGACTTTATTCTATTTGCACATAACAAATGTAATCAAATCAGTCTCTTGTACCTAAGCTGCTACTATTTTTTTACATTCTGTCATCAGTTCCCCTTGATCTGTAAAAATGAGGCCTAATATAGAATTTCTTCTCTGTTAGATGCGATTGTTTCTGTGTCTGGATATTTTCAAGTATAATTTTAGGAATTCTGAGCACATTTTTAGTATTTGCAGCACAAGGCTCCAACATATGGCTTTCAAAATGAAATCCCCATAGAAATGCAGCTCTCTGTCTTGAATGATATAATTATGTTCGCAATAGATGAGTGCTACATGAAAATGATAGCGTTGTTAGTAATATTGTACAGAATTTTGAGGAGTTCAATAAATATTTCTCTTTCTTACAGGGAAAAGGGAGATTGTGTGATCATGTCCTTTAACAACAAAACACCTTTTATATTGAAAGAATATTGTATAGCAGCTCTTAATTAGTGATAATAAATACCAGCAAGTTACAGCTATGTGGAATAAGTTTAGATTTGTGCCTTTATTTTTTAAGGGATGAACAAGATGGTTAACATAACTACGGATTTTTCTGCCTGACATTAATCCTAGACAAAATAATGGAATTGCTGAGAGGGCATGTAATTAGTAAAGAATTAAAGGGATTAATGTAAGTAGTGTCAATCAACATGGGCTTATAGAATATGGTTCTTGTCTAATTAGATTTTTTTTTTTTTCAGGAAGATTACAAGTTATGTTGATAAATGTAATAGTACTGATGTGATAAACTTCTGCAAAGGCCTGAGGATCCTGGTATGATCTCATGGCTGACCCTGCTCTGAGGACCAGGTTGGACTGGGTGACCTCCCAAGGTCCTTTCCAACTTGAATCAACCCATGGACCTGTGTAAGTATTGCTTTGGCTATGAACAATTTCTTATACAAGACTGAAATGATAGAAAACCAATTGGGCACCTCTGAAATTGATAAGAAACTGCTGTAGTCTACCATTTCAAAAAGGAATTCATCAGTGAGTAGAGATGCTTCTAATGGAGTCCTGGGGTTATCACAGCTCTATCTTTGCGGTGAGGTCAAAGTCTGGAGAACTGAAATAAAAGACAGATCACCACTGCAGGTTAATTTTGATCCCGTTGGTAACCTGGATGAAAACAAGCAATGTGTTTTAATTAAACCCATGTAGAGCTGGGCCCTATCCTGGGATACAGTTGGTTCTGAAAAAGATGTGTGAACCTGTGGGGACCATCAGCCAAGTACAGACCCCTGCATGGGAGTGTGGCAAAGAAGGCAAACGTTGCCTTTGTGCGTATAAAGAGAGGAATATTTAAGACAAGACGGAAGTAGCTCCTCCTGCAGTTTCCAGTTGTGAGTTTGGTAGTTCAAGGATGATGTTGGTATCACCAGTTGGAGAGAATTGAGAAAAAGTTTCTAAGAATTGTTGAATGATTGGAAAGCACCCCTGCCCACTGGAGACTGAAGGAGACAGTTGGCATCGTCTAACAAAGAGGAGAGTGATGAGGAGACTTGAACACTCCGGTGGAGACAGAAATACAAGAAAAGGCTGACTTCAGTCCAGCAAACAAACATGTAATGAAAACCAGTAGAGAGATATCAAAGGTAGGTGAACTCAGTCATAAAACACGTTTTCACCAGTGAGAGCAATTAGCCACTCACAACAGCGCACCAAGAAACATGAAGCTTCCTGTTTCATTGGAAATTTTTACATGTTTTTCTTTTCCTAAAATATCTGCTCTAGTTTTAGAAGGAATCAGTTCTGGGAAGACTTATGGGTTGGATTACCGAGGAGGTCAGAAGTGAAGATCACCATGGTCTCATCTGGTTTTGTCATCGATTAATCCAACAACCGCTGACACTGTGCATGCTACCAGCTTGGCTGCCTGGGTGTCGCAGCGTAACACAATAGGTGGTTTCACAAAAATAGGCTGATCTAGAAGTGAATTAGGATTTTTATTTGTTTCTTACCGGCTTAGAAGAGGATTTCTGGAAGAACCAATGAACGAGGGACTGAATTTTCTGAAAACCTTGTTATTCATTAAAGCGTTCCAGATACAGATTAATTCACTTAGCTTCATATTGATTCCTTCACCTGCTCAGAGACGAGAAGTGCAGCCACTCAGACAAGTGGCTCGACAGGCTCCTCTCATTGCTGCACCTCCTGGGAGCCTCTTTTAGTGGACATCTCTAGACCATTTGTGCAGCCACTTAACTCGGTTTAGAAACATACAGAGGTAAAACAACACAAATCCCACCAGTGTGGACATTTGAAAATCAAGTTACATGTCTTAAATCACTACAGGCTATATCCTTTCATCATCTAGCCCATTGCTGCAGCGTTCTGGGAGGAGCAGGGACTCCCACAGCAGACCCACCTGGGCAGCTAACCTCAGTGTGTGCAGCACAGATTTGTCCCCTGTCAACCCACAGTCACCAGGGAGGTACTGATGCTTTCCACTGACTAAGGAGACACCTGAGACTAGATGCGATGTTCAGAAGGCCAAGTCAGGAGAGATGAACCCCTCCTGAGACATGTGCCCCCACGTTGCTTAGCCAGCATGTCCCCACCGGTAACCTGATGTCCTAATGGACCAGCACTCCTTTTCCACCCCACGTGGCTGTTAATTCATGTCGTGATTTGGCTCTGAAAGTCCCAAAATGTTTTTAGACTCCTGAATATTTTCAAGAATTCACATAGATACTTGGAAACAGTAGGGAAAAAGAACAGGAGCATGTGAATGAAAGTGATTAACAGGTCACGGTTATTCCCAGATCCTTCTCTTAAATATAATTAGTTCATTACAATACATCCACATTACAGAACTTCTATAAACAAGCGTTAACGTCTGTCTACTCAGACCCTTTAAAGTCCAGATCTTGGAGAGGAAAAAAGATTTGGAGTGGAGAAAAATAGCAATTAGAGTTAAATGGCAAAATGGAGAGTTAATGTGTAGTGAGCAAAAGTCTTTTTAGTGGAAAATGTTTTTTATGTTAACTTTTGTAAGAAAACAGTTTTCCATACTTGTCAGGCTTGACAGTTAAAGTTAATGGTGTTAAAAAACAGAGTACTGAAAAATGTTCCCTTCAGTGTAAAAGATTTATTCAATGAGAGTTTGCTTGAAAAGTTATTTTGGCTAGTGGTGCTGACTTTTGCCTAACGCTTGGAACAAAGGTCCTTGCTGTGTTACCGGGATGGGGATAGCCCCATACTCATGATTTCCCGATTACGCTGACATGACCTATTTTCTTGTTTTGTTGACCTATTGTTGACCCCCTTTTAAAGAGAATGTCACCCTTCAAATGTCATCTTCCCCCCCCTGCCCCGCTTCTGGAAAAACACAGAGCAAACGCTGATCTCACTCTTGCCTGGAGTAGAGCTTGGTACGTGCTGGGATGCTCAGAGACAGAATTTGTGAATTAATCTGCACTGAAAGCAGACTGAAAAGTGTGTTGAACTGTTTATACCTTTTACGTGCTATTTAGCAAGGTAGTTACAGACTGAAATGTCTCATGGCATATTTGTATGGACAAAAAAGGCTGCCCAGGAGCAGAGCTGGCTCTCCCTTTGCTGGGGTTCAGGCAGTGGTTTGTAAAGGACTTGAGTTCCAGCACGTGCATGGTTGGGTGCTCTGAGGCTCTTTACTGGATGAACTGGCTGCCTGGTAGCATACTGGGGAGGGAAGGGTTTTTTCATAGCTGCCCACCTAACCTACAGACTTATGCTGAGACCTACAGACTCAGCTGCTTGAACTGACAACCTATTTGCTCCTTACTCACCTTGGTACTTCTAAAAAATTGATGCCCCTTCTTTTTAAGCCTGATTCAAAGTGAGTAGCAGTTGTGGGGCAGTTTCCCTTTTAACATCAGGGGTAGTTGAGTCTTGAGGCCTTTGCTGAATTTTCATCTACTCATGCCAGTGATAAAGTAGATATCACTTCACTCTCTGGTGAGATTGCAGGAGAATTAGGCTGTGGGGCCATATGTGTGTGTTTTGTTCTGGCTGTGACCCATGTTATTCTAAAGCAAAGGCTCATGAATGGTCTCTTGAAATCTGTCTGCCCATTGCCCCTTTTTCACCCTCCTGATACTGTGGTATTTTTTATAATCTGTACCTCTTGAAAGCTGTGAATTCTACCCATCGAAAATCCTTCTAAATAGAGAGTTAGTGTAGATTGGCAGAGCTCATCTGGCCTCCATGAAAAGATGGTTGACACCATTTGGGAGTCTTAACCTGGTGCTTAGAATAAATCCATCAAGACTTACTCCAGAGAGGCCGACATTAAAGTCAACAGCGTTAAAGCTCTGGTTTGGAGTCCACCCATGTCAGAAATTATATTTTCCTGAGCTATGGTTGAACAAGACTGCATTGCATGTCTTTTTCAGAAGAAAGCCAAAAACATCCCAAGGCTTTCCATCCTCTCTAAGCACACATATGTTCAGGGGCTGTATTTAATACACAGTTTTGGAATCGTTGCTCCTTCCAGCCCTCTCATTTGTCTTACTCAGTTTGGATCCTGAAGAGTCTAGGAACTGAGAATCCTGTTCTGCTTACTGGTTGATTGGTGGCCAAGAGTCCCAGAGGCACCTCCTTTGCCCAGGATGGTCCTCATTGCCTCACAGGCAGGTAGAGGATGCTGCCAGACCCTGGGTGCTCTCTTATCCATGTCCTTTGCTTTTTTCCTGCCTATGCTTTGGCTCTTGCTGTGTCCACCAGCTGCCAGGGTGACATCTCAGACATGGTTCCAGATTGCTCTTCAGGAAAGGGTGCAAACAGAAAACAGATTGTGGGCTCCTCCCTGTAAACATCTGTGAATGCAATGTGTGCTTGGCTTAAACGTTTCCCCGTGATGCTTTTAATCCTTTGGTAAATCAAACTCTGAATGATACCCCTGTGACCCCAGTGTTGTGGGAGCTGGAGGGAAGTGATTTCTGGAAGTTTTTGGAAGTGTAGAGTTTCGGCGTGGGCATTTGCCTCTGCAGTGAAAGGTTTGTAAGGCAGAATTAGAACATCACACTCTCCTTCAGCTACACCTCTTTGGAGACACTGTAATGATGTTTCTCGGATGGATTCTGGGATCGGCACCAGTGCAGCAGCAGATTACACCTAGGGAAGAATGTTGATTATGTCCCCCTCCTTCACTTCTGTCCAAGAGAGGCTTTGTTAATGTTACAACTGAGTCAGATTTCCCTGACCTGGGAGATGGATGTGTTTTTCCTGGAGAAAATTCCACATTCCTCACATTGTGAGTTCTGAGGAGCCACGTTTACCAGTGCGAGGGGCTGGAGAGGGCAAGATCCATGTGGATAAAATCATTAAATCACTACTTTGGCAGATAATTTTTGAAGAGTGGTGGAAGATTATCAGATGGATGAGGATTTGAGAAAAATGATCACAACCTGGTTCCCAGAACGGTTCCTAAATCCAGGTTTAGGTTCTGTATTAGAAGAAGCCTGATTTCTGACACTAAAAAACTGCATCTTTGAATTGCAAGTGCATCTGGTGCAGAGTGCCTGAATGCCCAGAGATGGAGTCAGAGCCTAACTGTGCTTTTATAATTCAAACCCAGGCACCAGATGATCATTTTCTGCAAACTGCTTCGCTCATGGATGTTTTCACTGGGATGAAAGCTTTCTAGCAAGATTGATTTCAAGTTACCCTCCTACTTATCCTCTGTGCCAGTAGCCCTCAGGACAAATAAAACTAGCCCCAAAATGAACTAGCTTCTTGCCCATACAGAGCTTTCTGTTTAGTTCAATTTATGAAGTACGGATTTTTACTATTATTGTGCCTGTCTGGGTACAGAGCCATCTGCCTTGTGTTAGGTTTCCATGTGCTGCCTCTTCAGCCAGACTTCAGATGGTTGTTCTGGCAGGAGAAGACCCGGTTCTCAGTTACATGGTAGTAACAAATGGATTTTTAAATGGAAGGAAATTATATTGTTATCTATTTGGAAGCAACACTGCAGTGCCCTGTGTAGAAAGGAAAAAGGTGCCCAATGTGTTTATTATTATTATAAGCCATCATCTTCTGTTGAAAGTAGAGGTGGCCTTCGAAAGAGTCCAAACTGCAGGGAATTTAGGGTTTTTTTCCCCAAAAATATGTTTACTTTTAATGACATTTTCATCTATAAAAGCTAAAAATAACATGCCTCATTAAGTTCAAAGCACTCTGGGACACAGTTTGCTCTTTCTGGCTGAAAAGTTGAAATTTCCCCTGGAGAGGATCACATTTTCTGTTGGGTTTGGAGTTTTGTCTGCCTTCCTGCCACAGTTTTGCATGGCTGGGGAGCTGTGAAGCACCGTTCACAAACCTAGGGCCTTGGAGGAGCTAGAGTCTCATTCCCAAATGGACAGGAGTTTTTGCCATCTCCTCTGTTTGCCAGGAGGACAGTGAATGATGTCAACGGAGCTGATATGAGTGTTCGTGCCGGTCTGTACCTGGGCTTTTCAAACCTTTGGTTTCACACAAAGATGTTTCTAGTTGCAGTCTAGCAGACATTGTATAGCAGAAGTCACTGTGAAACCCTGCTCTTAGTGTTTTGATTTGGGAAGGGAGGGAATGGCTAAAAATACAACCGTATCAAACGTCTATGACACTGCACTGCACAATGCTGCCATTTGGTCCTCAGTACAGGCAAGAAGTGTCATTTCCTCCATATATGATCTCATCTAGATTATTACTAGAATGATATCTGAATAGGAAAGGAGATATGGGGCAGCCCAGCATGTTACGTCTCAGTAAATGGTGTTACTTAATAAATGGTGTCAGATGTGCGTGGTGTGAAGAAGTCAGGATGTGAGCGTGAGGCTGGCCTGGATGCAGCCCAGGAGCGGTGCAGAGGACAGGATGCTCGAGCGTGGGGCAGGAGGCCGAGCGGAAAACTGGAGACTTGGAGAAAAGATGATTAATGGAGCCTACGTGGTTCCTACTGAGAACAGTTAAGGCTGAGCTGATGGCCTGCAGAAAGGGCTCGGGTTGCAGAGCAGGAGGCTGGTTGGGGTTCTGGTGGAACCGGTCAGCACACTGACCTGCTGGTTCCGGTCAGCACACTGACCTGCTGCCACCTCCTGTCTTGGAGAAAGACTGAAACCTTAGAAAAAGCAGTGACATCTGAGAATGGGAAAGCTTGAGCAGTGCTGGTAATAAATTCTGCTGTGGCATCTCCTGTGTAATGTTTCCAAGCACAGGGACAGACCCATCGTGCTGCTGTATATGCAGGTAGCAAAGAGGCATTGTTTGTCCTGCAAAGTTCACAGGCTAAATAAACCTTGCATCCTTAAATGCTCCTTAAGTGGTTTGGAGTGGCTGCAGCCAGGCCAGCATTTTACACTTGAGATCCAGGCTGAGCTGGTGCAAGGCAGCTCTGATGTGGGAGCTGATGCGTTTTGGGCAGAGGCGTGACTGTGGCGCTGTGCAGAGGTTAGTGTGCCTGCAGTAGCACTGCACACGCCATCCAGACCATCTGCAGTGTAAAACCTCATCCTAGCTTCTGCCCAAAGCTTTGTCACATACACCTGGGCTCAGGCTGAACCAGATTAGATTCTCTCTCATTTGCTGAGATGCATTTGAGTTGCACCCATTTTTAGTCTCCTACTGATGGTTTTAAGACAGTCACTGATGCAGGTTGGTGTGGGTTACCTTTCTTCTGGAGAGCAGTAAAAGGAGCTGTGGTATTATACATAGGTGAAATCTCAGCTCTTCCATTCTTTATAGCATCAACTGGATGTATTTTTAAAATGTTAAGATGTATTTTAAGTAATTTAAAGTCAAATAATAATCATAGTGGGGTGATTGTGCTACTGATGCAAAATTTCCAGCATTTTCTTCATTCTCAGTGTTCCTCCCCTGATGAGAAGGAGAGTCTGGTTCAGCACTGCTCCAAAGCAGTGAGTTTTTTTTACACACTGATCTGTTTTCTGCTGCACGTGGTGACTAGACAGAGAAAAATACAAAAATAAGCAGCAGGAGTGATTTGTGAGGGGCACCTGCCAAGTAACAGTTGGTGATGGTGTTGTATGACATCTTTGCCTGCATATTTAGGCACTTGTTTACCTGTGGAGCCCCACAGCCCTTTCCTGACTTTGGGAAAGATTGTATATGGGTTTGAAATGTTTTTGCAGCTGATCCATCTGAAATCCCATCAGGTTAAAGGAAAAGAAAAGCCACATTTGTTGGATTATGGTTTCCAGATCCTCCAACTTCTGGAGTGGGCAGGGAGGGGAATGGAGAGGGAATCACGACTTGTGCAATTAATCTCGTTGTAGCTTGGACAGCGCTCATCACAGGCTGACAGTGATTTATGACCAAGGTGCTAATGTTTTTTTCCTCTGTCTTGTGCAGGAGCAAAGTTAGATCTGCCCCAATGTAAACTGGCATCGTTCTGTGGGAGCAGCTGGTCTATCAGTCTTTCTGAGGGCAACGCATTTCCCCCTGTCATCACTGGGAGACACGAGTAGCGATCCTGGTCCTCTGTCCTTCCTGCCATGGGGATGTGTATTTTGAGGCATGCGGCAGGATCTGGAGCTGTTCGCACCATTGACTATCCGTGAGCAAGTGACTGAGCCGGTCGGTGAGGTTCCTCTTGTGAGTTCACGGTTCAACTGTGGGGAACGACATGGTATGCCGTACAAAGTCATGGCTGTTCCTGGTGACATGGGGACCTTCCCAGCCTGCTCTGCCCAGCATTGAATGACTTCCACAGTCTTTTGCCAGATGGAAGGAGCTGGGGAAGGAAGCCCCCCTTTCCGACTGCTTCCTCTCCACCTGCGCAGGCACTTTTGCCTCAGCTCTGCTCTGTAAATCAAAACACTTGCAGTATTTTTGACCCATAGTTTGTCATCTTCAGCCAAAAGGCTGTGGGAAAGCCTAGAAGGCCTAGGCCCTAGAAGCTTGGGGTGGGGTGGTGGTACCCACCAGTGGCATAGAGAGGATCTGCCAGAGCCCCCAGAAACACCATGCGGACATTGGGCAACCAGCTTCCTGGTGCTAGGGAAGGGGTTGGTTGGGTAAGTCAGGCCTCCTTTATGTGTAATTTGCATATGTGCAGTCATGTGAGAGGTTTTTTTTAAAAGGGAGGAGACTCAAATCTTTTTCACCCCGTTCAGAGTGAATTTTGCTCAGTTGTTCAGCTTTAAAGTAGGTGCATAAGGACATGTTCACGGTGCTGAGCATTACAGACCAGATGTGAAACTGAAGAAGAGAGCTGGGTATCATTCTTCATCCACCTCTAAATTCAGGTACTATTAGAGCTTTTGCCAGTTCAGACCATCACAGCTGCTGGTGGGACAGTGTCTGGTCGAATTTAATCTTTCTCAGCCATTTCAAAATTCAAGATTGCTGAAGTTTCCTGCTAAAATGCAAACAGCCTCTTTGCCTCTAATCTCCTTCATTCCCTGAAGCTGTCCTTGTCTCCATCTTTCATCCAAATCCAGACAGAGGCTTCCACAAGGTCTTAAGCAGCCTTGTGAACATTTCCCCAGATGATTCTCATTTCCGCTTGCCTCTGCCCTTCTCCATTCCAACTAGGAGCTGAGGTTTCAAAATACCTTGAGGAAAGGCTATTCTTGTGGTTTTTCTACATGCTTCAGAGAAAGACATACAGAATATTTCTTGAAGTCCTGGCTTTGGGGGATTTTCAGTCTTGTTTTCCAGATCTTGCAGCTTTAGATAAGTTATCAAAATGTAGATGCTGAACTGAATTAGTGAACTTCTTGAAGATTTCCTGTCACTAATGATGTATTTGGGCATTAAAGTGGGATGGCTAGGTTTTTTTGTGGGTCAAAATACCCCTTGTCTCAGCTCTGGTGCAGGGCAATGTCCTGTTGAAGCCAAAGGACAGATGTCAGAGGTGAATTTAAGTCAGTCCTGGACACATTCAAAAGCTCTAAATGCAGCTAAGCCTGTTGTAACTTTCCTGCCAAAACTTTTCTTTGATTTAAAAAAGAGAGGAAGGAAAAAAAAATATTTTAATTAAATACAAAGTTCTGTGGAATGTATCTGCTGTTTTCTAAAAGCATCCATGCTTTATCGGTAACTCAAAACCAGAACATCATGGCTGAACAAACCTATTTACATCTGAAAGCTTTGCAGTTGAAAATGTGTATGTTTTGGAATTGAAAATCCTTTTTTATGACTTTCATTTTTATGGCAACGCTGGAAAATTTCTGCTTTGGGGAAGGACTGTTCTGACTAGTAAGCTTTTTATTCTCAGAAGCCAAGTACTGTTTTTTTCAAACAGACGTTTCTACATTTTTTCCTCATATCTTTTTCTTCCCTCTTGCTGCTCAGACCATTTTCCTTGACTTGCTTAACTCTACTTGAAAACCAACGTGAGAAATGGGGGTCTGTGTTACAGGCTCTGTCACCTGGCTGGCTGTTTTGGGCCAGCTGAACAGCCATCCGCGATAGTGCTCTGGACAGATTGCAGCCACAAAAATGCAAGTTTCACAGTGGCAGCTCTTTGAAAGGTTATTTTCAGGCCTGAGATATATACCAGCACTTTCTCCACCTGAGCCTGACCTCTGCTGAATGATAAGGTGCTATGGGCAGGGCAAGCCCGGATGATTTTAATCTAAAGGGGCATGACAAGATGAGAGGCCAAATGCTGAGTGGATTTAATCATCTGGCAAGCAAAATGATTAACCTTAAATTTTTTGTATTCAGTCCCAGGGTGGAATTTCTGTATAGAAATAAGGTTGTCAGCAAGGGGCATTTTTTTGCTGGTGGCCGTGGTCATAATGTGTGCAGCCAGTTAGGCAGTTCGGGTTATGTGTAAAGCTGTAAGAAATGAAAGATGATGAGTTGTTAAATAACTGCTTGACTCTTCAGGCGTGGGAAGGGGCTTCCATCCTGAAGCGTGGCTTTCCCTTCCCTGGAGAGCCTCACTGGGCTGGGGACATGTGTGACTCTGCAGAAATTGTGTGATTTTGTGTCGCAAAGTGCTGCTGCACTTGCTCTCTGTGGCCTGGAGGTCTTTCCCTGCTGCTTTCAGCTTCTTTCCCTTTAGAGCTACTGCTTGTAGGGCATTTTATTGGCAGAAACTTGGGCTGGCATCTTGCGCACTGAAAGAAAGGCTGAAGGGGAGATGGCAGAACCAGACTGCATGCCTGTGTGGGATATGTGCATCCCGGCTCTGGCCTCGTGTATTCCCCGCACATGCGTTTAACTTCCAGCCAGGTCAGAGCAGGGAGTGAAACTAAATGTCCGGGAGACTTCAGTAACCTCACACAGTCTCACCTTCCAGCCTGACCTGGACACAGCAGCAGTTTTCTGGCTTCACTGGAAGGTGGCTGTGAATCAGACCCACCCCTTGCAGATGAGGGCCTGGAGGGCAGGGAGATGCTGTCCCTCCTGGCTCTCCTGCGTTTCATCGTGTCTTGCCTGACTGTGGTGAGCCAGCTGTCTCTGCAGGAGACTTGCCTTGGGGTTTGTTGGGTGACGGTTCCTGGCTCAGTTTTCTTTACCATCATATTCCAGTTGTATGCAATTAGAAGATGTGAAGATGCAGCCTCATGTTTCTACCAAACATGCTATTTTGATGTCTTTGATGAAACAGATCTTGCTCACCTTGCATGCCGAGGTAATTTAGCAGGGATTCTAGCAAAAGAGGTGAGCTTGTGGGAGCTGGCTGCTGGTGAGTGGAGATCAGGCTCCGAGGCCGTGTTAAACATTTGGGGACACATAGGCAGCAGTTGGCATCAAATGTAGCAGGAAAAATAGTATAGGATTAGTTGATGAGGTGGAAATGGCTATTTCCTTACCTTTGGACGCCTGATGTTTTGAGCTTAATATTGGCATTCTAACATGCATTTTATGTGAAAGAAATACATCATTTGTTTATGAACCTCCCAGCTTAAAGTTCAGTATGGAAAGGTATTTCTTCTCTCCACCTCTGGATGTTTAACTGTTTAATAAGGTTAACTATGAAGTTAGCATTAAAAGTTCATAACATTTTATCTTTAAGAGTAAGACATTTACCTTTTGCCTGTAATATATTGCTAAATTTGCACATTACATACCTGAGTGCAACGCTGATGGTGTTAGAAAATGCTAGCCTGGCTTGAACCAAGTTATACACTTCTCCACAAACCTTCAGCTAGTTTCCTCTGTATCGGAGAAGGCAAAGAGTAATATAAATACAGAAGGAAGAGAAGAAAGAACAGATAAAAGACATTGGAAGCAACACACACTGTGCAAGTATGTGTGAAATACTGTATATCCAAGTCCTTCCAGAGCCTGTTCTTTGAGTGTTCAGCAAACACCCGTCAAACAATGCTGGTTGTCAGTGCTCAGCAGACAATGCAGGGAAAGCTTGACAAACGTGATTTGTTAGAGCACAAACTGCAGAAAATCTGGGCCATGAAAAATATAAGCCTAATACCGATTATTTATGGTGTGCTGGGATTTCCTGATGGAGTGTTTCAGGAGCTCTGTGTATGCTTGCTTAGTTAAAGACCTTCCTGAAGCCGTGTTGATGAGCTCTGCTAAATCCTGAGGAGGATGAAAAAATATGAAGTCACTGATGCTGCCTCTGAATTTGGACTTGTGTCCACTGGATTTGGTATCCAGTCCGGAGATGGAGACAGAAAGGCTACCAGCGCAAGGCAGGCTTGGCTTACCACGCCCCAAGGCTTGCAGTGGGACGATAGGGTAGAAATAGTTTTATTTAAAAGATAAAACATATTGTTTAAATCATACAAAATGGTTAAATATCCTCCTAAATATGTGGTGTCCATACTGATTGTAGAAACCTGGCTGCAGCCAGCTGTGTTGATTTAATCCAAGGTCTCTCATTCACGGCTGGAGTCAAACCCTCCCCATCTTTAAGGAAAAAAGCAGTGTGCTGCACTGGATTCTTCCTGCTTGATACTATCAGGCACCCTTTTCACCATCCCTGTGAGAAGCAGCAGTCACCGTCTCCACATGACAGGAGAAAAGTATGTTTTAAGAGCAATATTAATAATAATAGCAACATTAAAGTGTGGGGAAGGATTACAAAGGTAATTCCGAGATCTTGCTCAGTAATGCAGGCTATTAACAAAAGATAATCACCTTTAAGTCAGTCACCTTTAGCCCTGGAGTAAAATGGAGGCACAATTACTCAATGCAGTACAGAAGTAATTTAAATAGAGATGGATGAGCTGACGGCTCTCTCAGTTCTTCCTTGAGAAACCAGCCGGGACCAAGTCCTAACGAGAGGAAAACACAGTCTAAAAAGGGCATCAATAAGTAAATAATTCCTGGTGTCCTCTCCATTTTTCCACTGGAACCAGTCATTCACCTTTTGGAATCTAAAAAGGGAAAGGGGGAAAAAATAGGAGAAATGTGTTGGAAAGCAGTTCTTCATGTGTCCTTTATGACTAGCATTTGGAGGCTCTTATACTGCAGACTGCTATAAAAAGTCTAGATCCATGCTTTGCATCAGAGCACGGGTTTTTGCCACTGGAAACCACACAGCCATGCGGCTTCAACATTTCTGTCACTTCAGGTCTGTGACTGAGGAGCAGCCTGAGGTATGAGGTGGGATAAGCTTGGTATGGAAAAGGTACTGCATCTACTGGAAAAGGGCTCAGGAGCTGTGGAAATTGTTATCAACATGACCAAAAAGACATGGCCTCATGTACCTAGGAAATCTTTCTGTGCTGGAAACAGGAGTCTCTTTCTTTACAGCAACTGCTGTGTGATCCCTTGTTTGTGTCCATATCCTGCCTTCTTCCCAGAAAGTGGCCTGTGGTTGCAGAGTGCAAAGCCTTGTTAGTTTTCGTAGGGTTGCTGCAGAGGGCTACCTTGCTGGTTGTGTTGGTTGAAAGGATCATTGGAGTTTAATGATGGGAAGAAGGAGCGTATGGGCTCTGGAAGCACGCATGAGATTGCAAAAGCGACTTTGAAAGGTCTTTCAAGCTGCCAAGACAAACCGTCAGGGCTTTTGGAAATGCCTGAGGCAAGGCTGTAGTCACACACAAGTCCTCTGGACAAGTCGACATTGACCTACCATCTGAATATGCATTCAGTATGCTCTTAAAATTCCCACTGACTTTTCCTTCCCATAGAAAGAAGCACTGGAGCTGAGCATCCAAAACCCCTCTGTTGTCTTTGCGTTGCCTCTGTGAGCTGCAGCAGGGATGACAGCAGGCAGCAAGGTGAAAAAAAACTTGGTGAGGCTTGCGGCATGTGGCTTAGCCTGACCCTTGCTCAGGAGCAGCTGAGGACGTCCGGGAGAGATTAGCAGGTATGAGAAATTACAAACAGAATAAATTTTTTGGAAACTAAACTGAGAGTTGCCATGAGAGGCATTGTTAGTAGCTGCTAATTCACCGAGTGGTGGGAGGAGAAGCTCCAGTCCAGCCCAGTATAGAGTGGAATAAATTCCATGATTCTGTTTTATGTCCTGTCTCTACAAGCATGGGGCCTCGTGCGCTCATTCCTGTGCCGTTCCCATGTGGCTCTGTCTGGATTGCTGCCTGCTTTGGCTTTATAAACAACATGGTAGGAGCTCAGTGCGTGATTATTCTCAGAGACATTATCGCAGTGTTAGCTCCGGTTACTCGTTTTCTGTTTCACAGCTCATGTGCAGGCTCCTTACCAAAGGCTCCTGGCCTGGTGGCCTGCCTGAGTTTAGCCTGTGGAATGGGGCATCCCCCAAATCCTGGTTTGTAGAGTGTTGCTACTGGGTGCAACCCTCCACGGCCCAGAGTATGGGCTTGTATGAGAGTGATGCTGCTGCGGGAGACCTTCAGGAGAGTTTGAAGGACATGGGAGAGCCTGTGAATGTCCACCGAGGGACACCTTGTGTTGGAGGTGCTGAGCACTGCCAGACGACTGCCAGGATCGGTGTGGGGCTAGCACAGAAAAAACCTCCCCCTGCACTGATGAGAGGAGCAGAGGAGGAGGCAGGGAATTGGGATCAGCTTTTGCAACTGGAGACCTCTGATGGCAGTGCTGTTAGTTTGGGTTTTGTCCATGCATTTGGGGCCAGTGGCTCTGGGCAAGACGCAGCAATATTGGAGGCCAGCAAGGGGTAATGTTGTGAGCAGAGGGAGGGATAGGGTCTGTCCCTGCCCATCGCACAGCTCAGTAAATCAGGGGAGGGCTGCACTGTGGCCAGGATTCCAGCACTGTAGGGAAGGATCTGGAAATTCTCTGTATGTCCATCAGCACCTGCACCGTTGGGGAATCTGAACCTCAGGCTTTCAACCAGAGAGGTAAACATTTAGAACCCAAACCCAGAATGACAATAACCAGAGCAGAAATCTTTCCATCCCATTGTGGGTCAAGCCTGGTTTAGGCATTTCAACCCAGAATTTCTCTCCAGAGTTATTAGGAGGGTGGTGCCTGCTCATGGCCCTTCACTTCGCCCCATAAAACCCTGTGCATGCACTCTGTCTCCATCCACCCCGTACTTCAAGCTCATGTTCAAGACCCTGGTGAAGCACATGTCAAAAAGGCAGACAAATTAGCCTTGTAAAAACTGCATTTGTTGCACTCTGATGTTAACGTGGTGTGTTAAGCTCAGAGCTTGCCCTCCGATAATGGTGCGCTGTATAACTGGCAAGCTCTGAGCTTAACACGCCACGTGCTGTAGGGTTTTCTGAATGCCCTTGGCCTCTGACATTGGTGAGATGGTGCTGCCAATTGTGCTGGCCCATGCGGCTCCTGGAGCTCTGGTTCACTCCCTGCTGCCTTCTTGCTCTAGTAATGTGTTGTAGTAGTGGTGGAATAGATGGCATCGAGTTTGTGTTGGACATTGTGTTGGAGATCCTTGCTATTCCCTGGAGAGCGTGCAACCTAGATCAAACTGTAGACGGCTGTTGTCAACTTTCCCCATTGTGTGAAAATGAGGGGCACAGAGGTCCGGGCAGATCCTTATAGGTGTTTAGGCACCACATCTCTGTTGAGACCTCTATGAGCTCAGGGAAAGAAGAAAGGAAAGCAGCTGAAAATCAAATCCTTCTTGTGTTTTGTTCATCTGAAACCCTACGCAATTTGTGAGTTCACTTTCAATATCTGTCTATTAAAGTAGAATTTTTTTTCCATAGTAATTGCTCTATGGTTCTTGATAGGCTTGAATAAGCACAATGCCTTCCACTGTCAGATAGGCCCACTTCAGCTGTAAATCTGAGGCTGAGAAATTAGATTTCTCTCCTGCTCCTGAGCTGTCATCAGAAGAGTAAAACGATGGCGATCCATGGGGAGAGCTGTGCGTGGCATTGCTGTTACGTGCCTGCCTGTGCAAGTGCTGGGCAGGGTTTCCTTGGCTCACCAGAAAGGGAGGTTTGCCCTTCAAATTCTTATTTGATTTGTGGTAGATGAGCTGAAAGAGCTGTGGACTGAAACCAGGAACTAGGAACCATTTAACTCTGCTGCATTCAGCTAAGCCAAATGAGAGAACCTCACAGCTAAAATTACCTGTGTTTCAGTGGAGGAAAAAAAAATGCTTTCCTCTTTCAAAACTTCTGGAAGAGATGGTGTGGTGTCTCCTCTGCACAAGGTGTGAACACGGTGGTATCGTGACCCAGCCATTGCCTGACCCTTCTTCTCTGGGGGCCAGAACTGTTTTTAAAACTGCCAAGGGATGGCTAACAGTGTCCATTATTTACTGTGGCAGATTAAGCACCAGCAAATGTTGGTGGTCAAAATGCCATGAATCAGGCCCTCAAGCTCAACTCAAGGGATAGCGTAGAAGAAAAAGTTAAAAATAAATAAATACATTAATATTGAACTCTCTGTTCTGCTTTCGATAGCCTTTACTATTCAAGTTTTCAAGCTTTCCTCTGCAGCCATAAAATTTAGAACAGCATTTAAAAAATGAAAGCTGAGATTTTCTTCAAATCACATGCTTTCAGATGCAGGGGACTTGAGAGTAAAGCTCCAGATATAATCCTGAGATTTGGCAGCGCTCTTTGTATCATATTAAGTGATGGTCTACAGCACTCGTTAATTACTGAAGACTGAAAAACAATTCTGGCTCCCGACAGAGGTCTTCTGCTCATTCTCAGCATATAAGTTTCTCCAGTTCTTCTGGGTAAGAGGGAAATATCACTTTCTAAAGGGTGTAGGTACAAAATTACGCAGTGATGTAACCTGTATTTGGCCTGAACAGTATTTTACCTGTTTTATTTAGAAAGTGAAATTTGAGTATATTAATATGCAACTAAAATGATCTACAAATCTGTTTCTGAACAATCATACAGGTAATTTGGTCTAAATAAGCCTTCGTGTCTAATCCAAAATCCGTGGAGGGCCAGCAGAAGAGAGGAGGCTGCTGCTTTAAAGCAGGTGATAGTGATCTGGACTTTACTGATGGACAGATCCAGGATCAATCCACACTTCTCCTCCCAGTCCTCTGCAAGCTGGGCTTTGCGCAGTTAACCAGGAAAGGCGGTGTGACCTGGCAGATACAGCACCAGCCTGAAAAGAACTCTTTTTTACATGTTCATTAAAATTGTTCTATTTTTGGATCCCAGGACAGTCACACCCCTGCAGTGCTGTTCCTACTTGCACCCCCTGAGTCGCCTGCGTAGACACCAAGGCGTTTTGCAGAGCACGTCCCTGTTCCAGCTCTGGCACGGGGGGACCCTGCTCCAAGCTGAGGCCAGGTTTGTAATTGGGCTGGGCTCCCTTAGTCTCTGTCAGGATGGATTTCTGTCAGCTGAACATGTTGTCCTTGGCCACAGTGGAGACAGTCCATAGGTGCCATTGGAGACACTGTCCCATGGTTCCCCACATTGGGGTGGAGAGGGGCAGGACATTGCCTCCCGGGCAAGGAAGGTGTTATGCTGCAGAGATGTCAGACCTAGTTCTTAGGACGCAGAAAAGTGAAGCTGGCCTCTCTGCCTTCTCCAGTCAACTCCCTGTTATTTTACAAGCATCCTCCACCTGCTCCTGGGCCTGGTGCTTCGCCACCGAGCAACCTGTAGATGTTGACTTCTGCTTTTTGGCAGTGTGCGGAGAAGCAGCAAGCTCAAAGCAAAGGCGAGAAGCATTTTCACAGGGATCCCCTGGGAGACACCCTGCTTCTGTTCCATGGAGCTTTTAATACTGCAAAAGCAGCAGCATTCACTGTGGGGTGGGGGACTGGGGCGAGCCCCTTTGGAGAAGCTGCAGAAAAAAGGCAATTTGTCTCGATTGAGGTTGGAGAGGAGACAGTTCACCTGTTCCCCTGTTATCGTGGCCGTTTTTGCTCCGCTGCCCACAGCCCCGTGTCTGGCAGGGCTGACCGCTGCAGCCGGCGGGTTGGTGGGGCTTTGTCTGTGCGAGTGCTGACAGGTTCCAGCAAGCTGCCACACAAACACAAACATCAAAGTGCTGGCATGCGTGTTTTCTGAAGCAGCTTTCTAGGTTTTACTGGGCTATAAAATACAGCGATGAGGACATAAAAACAAAGCTGTGATGGACTTAGCAGAGAGCCAAAGCAAGCGGGGAGAGAAATGATGAAAATGAGAAAAAGGGTTATGAGCGAGGAATGATGTATCAGCTCCGTGTCAGGAGGAACAGATTCTGGAATAACTGTGAAGAACATAAAACTGGTTTATTCATTAAGGAAAAAAGAAAAAAGAAAATAGAAAAAGAAAGAAATAAAAGAAAAGGAGAAAAAAGCCTGATAAAAATGAATAAAGGAGGGAACTTCAAAGCATAAATTTCCTGACTGTGTGACACTGATGTTTTGAACAGTTGTTCTGTGTGAGATAGCAGCAGTGATTTTAATGAACTTTAAAGAGCAGTATAAATAGGAACAAACAAAGAAGGGCGATCGCATTAGCACAGAGCTAGGCACTGAGCTAATTGCCTGAACAGGATTTAAATGGCAGGTTATTATTTTTTTATTTATATATATATATAAATCTATTTTTCTATTTGGGCTTAAGAAAACAGAATAGAATAAACTCAAGCATCTTAATTTGAATTTTCAAGGGAATCAAATGCTTGCTTGATTTCCATGAAGTGCTTGAGCTGCTGAGCGAAAGGCTAGTGAAATGGGTGTCACAGAGAAAGGGGGAGCCTTTTGTTGGCCTATAAGGGGGCTGAGTGGGTAGAAGAATATATTTTAGTTTGATACACAATCTCCCTCTGATGTTTCAAATGGATTTCACAGTGCAGCTCCATAGCGACTCAGAGGATCAGAACGATCAGAAATGGGAAAAAACAGGTCACCTTGTACTTGGAGTGGGTCGCTGTATTTGCATCCTAGCCTAGAGATTTTCTTATGCTTTGGATTTTCAGATTAGAGCATTTGTTTGTACTTGGGCCGGCTTCTTGCTTTTGCACGTGCTCTAGCTCAGGGCTGGGTGCCTCCACCGCTGTTGGCAGCAGGTGTGCAGAAGCGCCTGCCACGGGAGGCAGGGGTGCCCGCTCCTCGTCTTGGCTACTGGGAGATATCATTGGTGCCTGCTTTCCTGGCTTGATATGCTCACCTGAAAGAAAATCAGCTCTGTCACGGGCCAGATTTGCTTGTGGATCTGCTCTTTCTAGTAAAACTTTTCTCTCCTTTTCTATGTTTGGAGGACTAAGAGCCACCACTGTGGAGATTGTTCAGTGCTTACCCCGTTGCCTTTTGCAATCTTGAAAGCACCCTGGCCTGTATAATAAGTGGGTTGTCTTGTTAGAGAAATTTGTGTTCCTTCAAGAATTGCTAAAGAATTTAATTAAAAATGTAATCTCTAATTGGGTACATGACTGGAAAGCCAACGTCCTGTGTACCTGTGGTGTAGAATACTACAAATTGAGACTGCAGTCACTGTTTTCTAATTCCCGTCCTCACTTCCCCTTCAAAGGTTTCAAAGTTTTGACCCACTGCAAGTGTTAATGAGCTCATCAGCTCTCCCCAGGGCCCATCATTACCCTCCTGCTTGTAAAATAGGTTTCTTCAGCACGGGGGAAGGCATTTGCACAGCACAGCCACTGCTCCCACTGCCGCCTGTTGCCCTGCCGTGCAGTCAACCTGCCGTTTCTCCCTGGAAGAGGTACTTGCCACACAGTGTATTTCTGTGCTGACCCCCTATGATCCTTGGATATTTTGCCAAAGACCAGCAGCTGAAGGTGGGAATCATCTCTGATACATTAACCACAACCCTGGTCGTGGGTCAGAACAGTAGAGTCTGGAGAAAATCCAGCCCATCTCCATCAGCTCTTCCAAAAGCCGCCCCCCATCATCATTTTACTCCTTTGATTAAGGAACAACATGGTTTCAGAAACCCCCAGGAAAAAAACAGCTTTCAGTGGAAATGTGATTAATCCTCACTTGACTCCGTATTTGTTTTAAATTAAAATTCTGGAGGAGTCCATGTGCTTTTCATACTTATTCTTCCTCACCACGAGAGGGACTGGCCCAAGATGGACATTTCTGAGCTGCTCAGATGGCTACATATTAGAGAGATTACAATTATCAGCACTGAGATAAAGGGATTTGGGTTAAGAAAATGGGGAATTGGGGAAGGAAAAAGCAGAAGGAATGCAGAGGAAGAAAGGAAAAAAAAAAGGTACTGAAAGGTTCAGTACCTTTGCTTGCAACCTAGAAACAGCTTGTGTTTGCAGTCCATTAGCTCCTGTTGCCTGCTTTATTTTTAGTGACCGTAGTCTCTGATACCATGATAACCCCTTTAAAGCGTGTGCACAGTTGGAGGAAACGAGCCACCTTAAAGCAGAAGAGAGGCCCCACAATTTTGCCAGCTTCTAGAAACCAGCCTGAATCGAATGCCTGCTCAAGGTTGCCGAAGGTTCAGCGACTATAAAGGCTCTTGCAGTGCTGTTTGTAGAAGATTTAATGGGTCGGACTGTTCTTTTTGGTGACGCTGAACTCTATGGCTCCGAGCCAGGCACTCTGACTTCTAGGGTCAATCTCCTGATAAAGGCAGTGGGGATGACTTTTGGGCAACGCCTGGCCTTGCCTGGCTCGAAGCTGTTGATCCCCTGAGGTTTCAGGTGGTCACTCAGAACGGGGATGTCACAAATCACTTTCGCAGACCTGTGCCTTGGGCGTGCTGCCCCTGGCTGCTTCTGTCTGCTGAATCTGGAAGCTTCACGCGTGGGTCCTCATTCCAGTTCAACAGAGATCATGGCCAGGGTTGTCTCATCAGCGTCAGCAAGGAGGATGAGCTTCATTCAGGTTTATTCATAAGGACTAAGCGCCTTTGTCCCACGTGTCTGAAGGGTGATGCGCGGCATTGAGCTTGCCTTACCTGAGCAGAGCAGGACCTAGTGACAAACCCCTCTCGAATGTTCCCCACTCAGCAGTCCTGTGGTAGCAGGATGCAAAGAATTTTTTATTGCTGTACTGAGGGATAGTGAGCGAAGAACAAATGATTCGTAACAGGAGACTCCATCCACCCTCTTCCAGCCCTCGACCTTCTCTGGTCTGCAGCAGTCGCTGGAGCGGCAGCTGGGAAAAGGCCAACTCCGCTCTGTGCTCCAGGCTGGAACATGCCCTGGATGGATTGAGGTTTCTGCAAATGTAGATTTTTCTGAGCTTGTGCAAACTCTTAACTTTACAAAAGCTTGTAAATTTGCCCACATTTTCTCAAGGAGAACCGCAGGGACATCCCCAATAAAATACCTGCTCCAAAGTGGGAAAGGCGGTGAGGAATTTTTAAAGAAAATGTTGCTTGAACTATTTAACTTAGCTAAAGAATGTTATTTTTGCTTCTATCCTCATCCCAGAAAGGGGCAGGTCATTTTAGATATAAATTAAAGAGAAAATATTGCTGAAGGCAGATTGTTCACCTGTAAAATCTCATCTCAAATCATTAAAGTTTGGCAAAGTTGTGTAAACAAGTGAGGGTGAGAAGCATTCAGCAGCTTTAAAACTTGATAGTGTATTGCAAATATTCATAGGCAATTACATCAAAATAACAAGTTTTAAAGAATATTAAGAAAATTTATGATCAGAATAGCTCAGAATTTAAGTCGCTGCCTTGTGTAAATGTAGATATGATTGCCTTTCATTTCATGGTCACCCACTATTTTTTTCAGATACCCTATCAGAATATTGTCAAGCATTCAGTGGTAAGAGGTGAACAGCCTGGGTAAAGGATGTGCTATCGGATGTTTATGCTGCTCCTGAAAAACACTCCATAGTTCACTGACAGTAGTATCTTGGGACTTTTTATCAGGAATGTAATAAGCCAGATATATGGCAAAATTCAAAACATGTTTAGCATGGACCTCTGAGATCTGGAGCTCTGCAGTTCACTGCCAAAGCAACGCTGTCCCAGGACTGACCTGAAGAGCCCTTGCACATTTCAGCGAAGTCCTGGAAGTTCAGAATAGCGGAGGTGAGACGAAGCTTTCATCTGCTGAACAGTCTGTGCTTTTTCACAAAAAGCAAACCATGAAATTAATACTGGACCTGATGAATTCTGAAATACTTCATTGTCTCTTGCTCTTTTTCTTGCAGTTATTGAAATCCTTTTCGTCCATGGAAAGTGGGTCTGTTCCACTGGTCAAAACAAAGCAGTTCTGTATTATTCTGACACCAAAAACATAATAATGAAGTGAACTGAAATCAGATTTTCTTCAGTGGATTACTGAGAGGCAAATTTTAAATGGTATAAAAAATAATACCTCATAATTACAATGGGAATGATAAGCACCCTTAATCATGCCTTGCAGCTATATTTGTTAATAAGAAAGCAAAGCAGAGTAGTATTGTGACATTGTTCATATTATTTTTAATGTAGTCTACAGATTTCAGGCCAGATTGTAAGATGGAGCTAATAGTCTTCATTGCCTCCAATATAAATAGGCTGCTTTACACTGGCCAAACCTCTGACCTTGTTTTGGTTTAAAAAAGCTCTTTCCCCCCAAAAGCCGGGAAGGAGAGCAGATCTGAGGGACTCTGGTTCCTTTCAATCAAAGCTCTGCATGTTAATCATAGGTTTGACGCACTAAATGTTTCTAATTAACATCCAGCTTAAAACCACATGTGCTTCAGCCCACGTTCAAACGCCCGAGCTGCACAGGTAACCTCAGGAAAACCATGAACAGATGGCAGGACATGGCTGAACTGAAAATCAGGCGAAGCATTTGTCCACTTTGAGCAAAGCAGAAGCCAGAGCAGCGTTCGGGATTTCAGGTTGCTGGAAGAGCTGTGTCCCAGCGCTGTGGGATGGTTCTGCCCCGGGTGGGAGGCGGTGAGTGTGTCCCATTGGTGTGCGTGTGCCATCGCAGACCTCTCGCCACGCTTGGGTCCTTGGCTGGTGGAGGAAGGTGGCCAGGGTGGCTTCTGACACCTGGAGTGGCCAGCACTGATTTTTCTGGGAGCATTACAGTGGTCAGGAAGTGGGATAGTGGCTTCAGCAAGGGTAATGCCTTTTGGATACAGCCAAATCTCTCCCCTCTCTCAGCTCACAGAAGTAAGGTTTGGCACAGCCAGGCTGGTAGCTTTGCTGGCCATACACCTGCTCTAGCGGTGAGGGCTGCCTTGTATCCTCTTAGTGCTGTGAGTGCCGTTCCTGGAACTGCAGTGTCTGGGGAAAAGCATTTGAAAATTGCACATCATTAGTGTGCCGAAGAAGAGGTAATGTATGTAAAGCATTTGACCTCCTTTTGGCTCCTGTGGCTGGGACAAATTCTGATCTCATTTGCAGCACGGCAAATCCAGAGTGTCTACATTAAGCACATTAAGTTCAGTGGAGTTACTCTGAGTTTATACTACCGCACCTGGTAAATGGAAGATGTCAGTAACAGCCTTTTCGTGACCCAAGGGAAGGAAGTAATGAAGGCAACCTGTAAATGGAAGGATGAAAACAGTTACCGACAAGAGGAATTTTTCAGGGGTGTGAAATTTATTGGGCGCTGCTGCATGCTTAGCATTTCTTAAAACCAGCTCATGCTCTTGGTGCTGGAAGTGTGGAATTAGGAACCTTACCTTAGGCACTGAGTTTTTAAAACATGTCAGAGGCTACCTGGGGCCTACCTGGAGAAGGGGTGCATTACGGATTGACAGAGCAGATTGAAATCAGTTAAATTATGGGGAAGGTTGAGCTAATAAGTTCTCATTTTCCCTCCTTTTACTGAGAAGGAAGAGAAGATGGGGAAAAGCTGAAAAAAAAGCCAAAACCAAAAACCAAAACAGAAAAGAAGGGGGGAATGAAAATTAATGCCAGTTTCATGCAAAATTATTTGGAGGGATTAAATATCTCACAAAATAACAATTGCCACATTTTGTTATGCTCTTTCTGCATGCGTAAAACACCAGTGAAAGATCCACCGTGCATTTCAGTTTGTCTAGTGTCCCCACACACACTCCAAATCTAGTATCACTAACTATTCTTGGTATTAAAGAGTCATTTTATTTTTACCAAATATACAGAAAATTGAAAAAATCTGGAAACTAAGGACTTCTTTATCTGCAGTGTTTTAAGTTGGAATCCCAGCAAGCCTAGGGATCCTGTGCTGTCCCGGTGGTGGGTGTGGGCAGAGAGCCCTGATTAACACGATGGAGGAGCCTGACTGGGCTATCCGATGCACCGTGGAGATGCTTGCATTTCTTCTTTGGTTTTTCATGGGAGACAGACAGGTGTAGAATGTCAGCTTTCTCAGAAAAAAGCATAGTTGGTTGGTCTGTCACCCACACGTGTTGGATGTTAATATATAAATGATTAATTGCAAAAATATTTAAGCTTCCAATGAGAGCCTTTATTCATTCATACAGAGAGGTAAGAAGGGACCTTTGGCTCTGTGGCATGGTTTATCCAACTTGCTGGATGCTGGTGTCCTTGTGGCTAGGAGGAGGGAAGAACTGCTGTGTGGAGAGAGGCAGCTCCTCTCCCTTGATGTGAATCGCTCTGGTTTGGGTCCCAGCAGCTAGACACGTGAGGACCCCTCACCTCATCACTGGGCAACCCTGTCTCTGCTGGGCATGTGTGGATTGGCAAAAGAACCTGCCTTGTAGTTTGGGATGGGGGAATCCTGCTGTGAAATGGAATGTGGAGACTGGGTTAGGAGTTAGCTGATGAGGGCTGAAAGGATCTTTCCTCGTTCACCAGGGTGAGACTCTTCTGCCTAATGTAGATGCCACCAGTGGCACGAATGAGCCCCAGCTCCCTGCAGTTGGAGACCAGCCTGCCACATGGTTCCTCGCATCCTAAGGTACTTGCCTGGAGTAAGCATCTATTAACCATGAAAGTGCCAGTTTTTCTCTGTTTCATGTCTCTTTTTTTCTTCCAGGCTATGTCTGTGGTTACTTACCCTTTGTGTTGATTTTCTCCTCCACATATCCTGCTGCGAGGTTTGATTTTAGGGCAGGCTGAGTCCTTGGCTGCTCTCTGCACACTGCTTGGGTCTCATTCCAGAGGTGCATAAAGCCTCTCATTTGTCATTATTAGGCTTAATTTGGACAAAAATGCCACTGATTAGATCTTTCTTACAGGACCTGGTTGTCAAATAGTTTTAAATCACAAACCATTTTGGCACTTTACTTTAGGTTCTTAGAAAATCCGTGCTGTGCTTTACAACTTGGTAAATCTGGGCGACATGCACTAGGATTTTCACATGCAGTATTGCATTCTATGCAGGAAGAATCCTGTAGCTGGTGAAAATACAAGGCTACATTTATTAGAAGGTTCTGGAGCATTTCTGCATTTCTTTGCTGATCCCAGGAAAGAAGTATCCAGCTGAAACTGATGCACGTATTCAGGGAGAAAAGCATGTGATTGATTGAAAATATTTCCCGAGCTCAAAGGTAGAAGTGGTTCATGCTAAGCAGCACAGTTCCTGTATCCCACGGGATGCCTTGCCATGTACTGGTGGAGCACTCCTCAGCATGAACAGCGATGGGAGAAAAAGGAGGGAAACAACATTAGCTTGCAATAATCAAGTGTATGAAAATTAGTAGGCATCTGCCGTACAAGCATTGTTTGACTGAATTTCCTCTTAAAGTGAATTTGACAAGCCTGGAAGACAGTATTACATACAAGTGCTTCTGTTTGCTCCCTGTGCAGCTCTTTGTGGCAGCTGCCAAAGACCCAGCAAGCTCTGGGCACGGGTAAATTTCTTCCATGTGCTGATTTGTCAGGTCTTGTACTGCAGAACATGTCAGACACTGGCAACGGCCCATCTGTGAAAGGGTTTGGTGGCTCCTGTGCTGTCAGAACGCTCTCAGAGATTAGGGGTGTCTGGGCTGGCCCCTCATTTGACCAGTCCTTCCTGTTTTTTTACCAGGTTGGTACAGTACACCTCCCTCTCCCTAATTCATTGATACAGTTGTGTTTTTTTATGAAGAAAATAAAATAGCAGCACAGAACGAGACAATTTACCGATAACCTTCCTAGTGCTGAGCTGTTACTTGCTGGGGGTCTGGAGCAGCCCTCC
Source organism: Eurypyga helias (assembly GCF_000690775.1). NCBI lineage: Eukaryota > Metazoa > Chordata > Aves > Eurypygiformes > Eurypygidae > Eurypyga > Eurypyga helias. Next base: position 13,600 of record NW_010274218.1, on the reverse strand, counting down.
AAAACTGATCCAGGATGCTTTTAAAAGGGGAATGGGAAGTAGAGTTGGATTCTGCCTTTTTGCAGCATGATTACTTAGCTGACTTCTTTAACAACTGCCTGGTGGTGATGAATGGGAAACAACTCTGCCGGTCGGAGTCAGATACGGTCCAGGCTGTATCACACACCCTGTAATTCTAAGAACTGAATTTATTGCAAGATGCTTTAATGCAGAGTATGTTAGGAGCAAGCAAGCCGTGGTCTTGCTGCACTGCTGCCAGGAGGTCCCGTTTAGCTCTGGAGTTTATGTGAAGCTACAGCTGCCAGGACTTAGCTTTAAGCACTTATCTCAAGGAAGTGGTTGGCTCTTTCCTGCCTGTGTCTGGCCCAAATCTAAAGGCACAGACAAGACTGAAGAAGTGGTGGATGACTGAGACCACTTTTACTATCCTTCCATTTATTGTCCATCCTGTGGATTAGCTGGGATTGGACAAAGCAGCATGAGGGCCCGAGCCTCTCGCTGTGTGGTGAAGGCTTTGTTAGAAGGGGCTCTAACCCTGACTAGCAGCAGACTGAAGAGGCTGAGCTTCGGCTGATACCCAATTAGCTGATTATCCCAAAGGGAATTGAAAATGAAGGTTATCTTTCAACTTGTGATGAGCTTCCAAATAAATATTCAACATGCATTTAATAAGACAGTTTTATGCATTATTTAAGTATCAGTTGATGGGTAGAAGACAAAACACTACACTACTGATGCCGAGGTATGTAAGGCAAGGGCAGAAATCTGGTGAATGTGTTGTTAAAGGAGATTTGTATCACTCGTTTTACTGGATTATTATTTACACAATAATCACAAAAAGAATTTTAGCAAGAATTCATTACTGCATTTGGGTTGGGGATTTTTTGTTTTTAAAGCGCAAGATGAGCCAGTGCACAAAATGAATGAGAAGATGAGGGAAAAGGGGTTGAAAAGGCAAGGGTGATCCTGCCCCCAGATGGGGCCAAGATTAGCTTTTCGGGGGCTAGGGTGTGACTTTGTCCCTTGGAGCTTTGTGCCTGCTTCAGAGAGAGTAACTCTCTCTTGCCAGTGGCTAAATCTTTTTCCTTGGACTTTGAGAGTTTGATTTTCCCCTTGTTCTCACTTCTGGCCTATTTCAGGGTGGACTTCCAGATGCAAAAGCTTTCTCTGGAGAGTGAATCTGTTACTGAAGGATAGTCCAGTTCCTCAGGTGTAGTGAGAATTTTCAGTGTTGTAGACACTCAAGGGAGGTCTTGACTGCCACCTCATTCAACCTGATGCTGGTACAGAGCTATATCATGCCCTATTCACGTGGAGAAATTGTGTGTGGCTGGGGGCTCCAGCATGTGCTACCCCAAGGACTGATCCCTGTGTTAGAGATATCTAACACCTCTGACAGCAATGCCCATTTTTGACCTCTACTTTTCCCTCCCTAATAATTTTGCTCCTCCAGTCCAAGTTATCTGAAACATTGATGAGATGCTTTAGCTTGGTCCCATCACTGCCAGAAGCCCAGGACTTGGACCGACACAAAATGGTTTCAATGCCATGGAAATTTCATTGAAACTCTTCTCCTGTGGGATAACCGGGGGCAGGATCAGCCTTGCAGTCCTGGGAGACACCACTTGGTTAACTAAATCACTAGTGACCTCTGAGACAGGAGTGAAAACAAGAGTGCAAGGAGGAGAGTGGGTTTTCTCCGCACCGTGTCTCTGCCTCTCCAATGCTTCATTCTTCAGCTTCCCAGTGGGACTGAGCTCCTCCCGGCTGCTCAGGGTAGGCTCTGTTTTCCCTAACACCCCGTGGTATTCCAAATATTATTTTATGCCTTTCTTTTTTCTTAAGAAAAGAGAAAAGGTGCTAAAATAAAAACAAAGGGTCTGTCCTGATTTGTGGTACTTCCTTTTTCAGCTCACTCTGTTAACAAATTTATTAATCTTGTTGGGATTATTTGTCTTTCCTCTTACAAAATGTTTTTTCCTCCAAAGGAAAAACTGACAATATATTATTAAAAAAAAGTTTAGATCCCAGTGCCCTTTTCCTTGTTGATTCAGTGTTTGGAGAGAAAACTTAAAGGGTGGTGTTTTTTTTTAAAAAAGATGCTGTTGAAAAATAAGAACTTGAGTTCAGTTCGCCTTTTGCCTTTAATTTTCCACTTTTCCCTCCCTCTTTCACTCAGTGCAACATGACCTATTTTCTGTATATATGTGGTTTCCCAGCCTAATTTATCTAGTACTGGGTATTTGCATTTTCATTACTTTTAAGAAAGATTATATCATCTCCATTTTAATTGAAAAATCACCTGTTTTATTGGAAATATAAATAACTGTCAAACATTTTCACTGATTTTAATGGAGATTTGTTTTAAAGCCTTTATTTTGCATCTAATATTTTGATGCTCCCTTTAATTTGGTGCACATAGCTGTAGTTCTTAATATCTTTAAATGATCTCAAGCATATAAAAAAGGTAGATTTTTCAAAAGAGCTCAGAACTACAACTCTGAATAATTGATTTTTTTTTAACTTTCAGTTGTTAAACTAAAAAATGTTTCTTAATTTCTTTCTGATCACACTAAGAGGAATATTATTCAGCAGAATAAATAGACTACCCTAAGTGTTTAGTTTGATTCATTTTGCCTCAGCTGCATGCTCTGAAACCATTTAAATCCCTCTTTAAAAATTAAATGCTGATGATTTTTTGAAACAAATGTACTTAGGAAGGAAAACTTTAAACATTTCAAAACATCCTCAAAATGCTAAGTGAAAACATTTTTCTTTTCCCAAATATACCCATTTTTTCTTCCTTAAAGAAGTTATACCATATAGTAGTTACCATGGAATGGTTCCCATCCGTATTTAGTATAGGCTTTCTAAAAATCGGCAGAGAAAAAGAAGGGTGGGTCAACCCTTCCACCTTTCTCTAATAACCATAGGGATAACTCTCCTAAAATATGTTCTTTCATATTTTTACGGTCAGAGGGCAAAACCTGGGCCTGGTGATGTACTAAACCTCAGCGTTTATCGTGAAGTGCTTGAACAGGCTCACTTGCACGTTTGGGGTGTCAGTGTATTGTGTTATACAGCGGAGGCGTTGGGAAGCAGTGGGGTTCATAAACGAAAGGCATTAACATCACGAACAATATGTAGATTAGTCAATATTAACAACCACATTCATTTAGATGAAGTTGATGAGCCAGCAGAGGAGGTTTCTTCTCTGAGCGAGTATAGTACCAGCGACCTTGGGTGTGGGCAGGAGAGGTCATACTGTGAAATACGGTAACACTCTTAAGGGCTCTTGATGCTTTTAAGGAGATGCAGGTATGTATTAACACCAATGCTTCATTAACGTGTAAGCAGGATCGTTCCATCCCCTTAATGAGATCCATTTGCTATTTCTGCTGGATACCCTAAAATACCACATAGTGTTTTGACTGGTGCAGGCAGTTCACGAGTAGGGGAGCTGATTCTTGTGGGGAATATTTAGAGATTTAGGTAGTCTAAGGCATGATGGAAAATGTTTAAACATAAGGTGGTGTACTTTTAGCATGGGTTCTTTGTGTAAGGGTCTGTAAAATGCAAGTTTGCTGCTTGTTTTGGAAGAAGGGCTAACTGTGTTTTTATATCTCTGAGCATGCTAAGCTGACTCAGTGTAATATAATTAACGAGGCCATCTTCCATTAGAGGACAGTGGTAAGAGCTATTGCTAATTACTTCACAGGCATCAGAGAAATGTTGCTGAACCAGGAGCTCTGAGTGCCCAGCTGACGGTGTCGGAAGACGTTGCTTCCTCACAAGTCCAGTACTGCTGCAGAAACTACTTCTGCCGGAGATCAAGAGAGCACAAAGAGAGCGAGTGAAGCTGCTGCTGCCTGCCCAGAGCGTGGGCCCGAAAGACTTCACTGGCTCAAGGAGCAGATATTTGCTAACACCAACATAAGCCCTCTCCACTGCCAGTATTTCCTTTGGTCATGCAGGGACTCTGAGGATAACCCGGGCCACCTGAGGACAGCCTGGGCTCAAGCCATTGCTCCCGAGTGAAGATGCGCTTGATGGACAATCTGTTCTGTGCAGTGGCATGAATGAGACTGGAAGGTCAGTGCTGGTAATCTGATCCAGAAAGTGCTGAAATGTGATACAGGGTGTTGAATATAGAGATCAATATTGGCTTCCTTCCATGTCAAACACAGGAGAAAATGCTAATGTTTTATAAACTTACCCCAACTTCCCCATAATTGAACTTAGGAGTGGCCTGGAAGAGGCTCTTTATTATTCCCTCATCCATTTGTTCAGATATATGGACATGTGAGTGCTGGAAACATCTACGGCCTTATCCAGACCGACCTACTGAATAGCAGATGATGAAATTTTTGTCCATTAACCTCACCACTGAGCCCACTAACTCATTTCTGGATAAAACATCTCTTCCACTCTTGGTCTGAAGAGGCCATGCAGTAGCTAATCCACCATTTCTCTTAACAGTTTCTTTTAACAGCTAGACTGTCTCTCCATTTAAAGCAGTAATTATCCCTGCTGCTCCTGTCATGTACCTGATCCATGGTTCACTGCAGGTTGCAGTCTGCACACTGGCAGGTCAGGAATAGGCTGGAAGGTCGCTGTAGGTTAGGAGGGAGATGGTTTGCATAGAGGGGGTGGTAGGTAGGAAGCCTGAGGTGTAAGGTTCAGGTCTCAGGGGTACGACCATATCTTCCGTGGGAGCCCTTAGCGCTGGGGGTTATTGGAGGCTCAGTGAGGGCTCAGTCCAGAATCAGTGCTGCTGTCCAGGGGGGATTGCAGGGCTGGTTGGGGTCCCGGGGGATCGCAGGAACTCTGCAGAGGATGGCTGCTCACTGCTTCAGCTGTGCACGGCATCAAGGCTGTCCTGCTGAGTTGCCTTGGTCAAACTAGATGAAAAACTGCAGTGTTCCCCCATGCCCTGCCTGGCTGCAGTGCTTTTCTGTCTTTGTTATCACAAGCCCTAAATTCACTCACAAAATCATTCAACTCCTTGTTTATCTGCTTCCTTAGGCTCCATAATTACAGCTGCTGCTGAGACAGCAAAGCCTGGTCTGGCAGACCACCGGCACAGCCGGAGGGGAAACACTGAACCCCCTCTATCAGCATGTGCTTTCTGCAGAGAGGCTGCGTGAGTCAATGGATGGATTTGCCTTTCTCCGGACTGAACAAATACGGTGAGACGCAGCCTGCCCCACGCTTCTGTAGTGCTGCCTGAGCAAATGAGCAGCAGCCCGCTGGCTCCAGCAAGGTGAGCAATATTTCACTGGGGAAAAACTGTGGGTGATGCTGTGACAGGCAGCCCGGCAGCTGGAGGTTGCCTGATGAACAGCTTTGGATTGACCACCTCTGTTTGCAGAATGCATTTTTTTCAGGGCTTGTAATTTTTAAGGGCATTGATTTTAGTGTGTTTTCTTTGGACAGTGATTTGACAGTGAAGGAGTCGCCTCCAAGAAGGAATGGCATTCCTTGGACTTTTACCTCAGCATGCCGTGACTGGAAGCTCTGGCTGTCAATGGTACCCAGAGAGAGTTTTGTTGAAGAAAACCGTTCCTCGGACCCCTCCCGTGCGAGTGCCAGAAGAATGAGCCGTTTGTTTGGAGAACTGTTGTCTTCCCCAGGGACAGGTGCCATGTTGAGTGAAACCATCTCAAACAGCAGACAGAGCTCTCACGGGCGTTGCACAGAACCGTGGCAAAGAGCAGACCTTGAAGTTCACAAACTGAGTGGAGATCACGAGATATTCGTGAGGTGATGGACAATTGTCATAAGGAAATATTTGCAACTGGCTGCTCGTGGAAACTTTTGAGGAGCTCCAGAGCCTGTGACCTCCCCTGCTGACACACCCAGTTTCTAGCAGGTGGGTGTTTGCAGCTGGGGCGATTTCAGTGAGTAGCGCTGGTTGACAAAGCACGGAGTTTATGGCCCTATAGCCAGCGTGATGGCTTTTGTTCCCTTCTTGGATGTGTGTTGGAGGCCACCTCAGCTGTAATGGGGTGAGCCAAGGTCTGGAATGAGAGGCAGACTTAAAGAGCTCAGTCTGTTTGGCTTGCTGAAAAGAAGGTTTGGAGGCAACACGATCATGGTGGGTAATCCTTGCACCAGGAGAAGATTTCTGATGTGTAACAGATATAAGAAGATCCAGTGGATGGAAGTTGAAGTTAGGTTGGAAATAAGACAACTGTGGAGCAACATGATAATTACCCAGTGGAGTAGCTGACCTAGGCAAGGGGGTAATTAATTCTGGCTTGGATGCTACACCTTGAGCCTGGATATCTTCCTGGAAGGGATGCTCTAGTTCAGCCGTGTGTGAGCCAGATAATGTTACACACTGATGGGAAAAACAAACTGAAAATTGGTGTCCTGGATCTTTTCACACACTGAGCAGCTTTCCCTTGTGTTACTGAGCTCACTGCAAAACCAGTTCTTTCACTGCTGAAAGGCAGTAGCTGCTCTGGGCTCTGCACCTTTTTAAAGTGACTTTTGCAAAGCAAAAAAAAAGCAAAATTGCAAAGCAGAGGGCTGGGTCTACACTCCTTAAATGGAGAGAGCTGGTTACCTGCTTCAGGGACAGTTCAGAGCTCTTCAGTTTGATGCTGTCAGTAGACATGTTAGGTCTCTCTCCAATGTGTTAGGGGGCAGGTGTGGGAAATACAGATACAGGTTGTGACTGGCCAAATAAGAAATCATGAAGTTAAGAAAGAGTGATGATACAGAACAGAAGTTGCTGGGGTTTTTGTGTGGTGATTTTGGTTACCCCAAAATACCCCAGTATTTTGCTTCATTTTGGGGTTATTTCTGACTTCTATGTTCAATCATTTTACTTGAAAACTTGACTGGCTTTTAGGCAAGCAAACCAAAAATCTCACTTTGAAACAAAACCGTGAAAAGTCTGTTTTTTAAAACTGGCAAAATGATCTGGTTGTCAGCTCTGTGCCAGGCATCACCTTCTCTCTCTCCCAGCTGTCTCTGTGAATTGAAGTCTGCTTGTGACTGCTGATGGAGAGCTCAGGGCAGCGGAGGCAGCGGTGCTCTTGAGGGAGTCGATGCCAGGGTTTATATTGCACACATTTCAAAGCTGTAGTGAAACTTTGGGAGCGTGGGCAGTGCTGTGTGGCCAAGCAGGTGCCATCGCTGCATCCTACAGTTGCAGCAAGTGTTGGTTTTGTGTGGCAGGACTATCTGTAGCCCCAGTTCCAGACATACAAGGCAGCAGAGCTACACATCCAGGACCAAAAGGCATTCTAGACACTGTGTGTAGTGTTGTTCTCCTGACAGGCTTAACTATGATAAGGCAAGGTGGAATAGAACATAAATCACTATCAAATAGCTGTATTATGATGTTGTGTTTTTCCTCTTTCTCTTTGTGGTATTCCCCTCAGTTCATCAGTTTTATAGCTGGGCTTGGAACGGCTCTGTGCCTGATTCTTGTTAAAAGTTGAATGTATATGTTAATGTTGGGCAGCTGCTGTGGCTGTCGTAGTGTTTCTGGACTGCAGGTCAGCGTAAAGGGATTTGGATAGCACGGTTCCATCTGAGGGGCTGTCTTGTTAATTCTGGTATATTGGATGATTCCTGGAATCGGTTTTCCTGGGCTATCATGAGGGCTTGTAATAAATCTTAATGAGGCACCCCTGCTATGATAAATCACTTGTTTCTCTAGTAGGATCTTGGCTTATGCTCTCCAGGGAAAAGGGGAGGAACCTCAAATCCTGCATCAAGATGGTGTCAGTGGTTACCTGGCTGTTTACTATCCAGCTAGAAAACGTTGCAGCAGTCACCCAAAATCCCCAGGATGTCATCTGCTGTTTGTAAAAGACAGTGTTTGCCTCCCAAGGCAAACAACAGCTCTTGAATGAGATGCTTTGTTTTAACCTAAGTTCATTAGCTGGAGGGTTTCTTCCCTCTCCCTACCCCTCATGTTTAAAAAGATCCAGGAGGGATTTACCACCATGTAAAGAGAAAAGGTGACGGAGCCAGAAGTGAAGCCCTCTGCAGCAAACACTGCTGTTGCTTCTTTCACTTCGTTGGTATCTAACAGCTCTAGCTGAGCGCTGGTGCAGTTGGGGTGAGACTTGGAAATCACGTAGAAGGCAGCAGCTGTCCTCGTGGAGCTCAAATCTGAACTAAAGCAAGCTGGAGACCAGAGTTGATCGATTTCCCAAAGGTGTGTGAAACATCAGGACAGCTATACTCCTTCACACCCCCCACTCCCCCCACCTTTCCCTTCCTTTCCATGTTACAGGTTGTTCTGGGTATTTTCTTACATTGTTGCTGTCAGCAGTAAGCAGACACATCCCAATCTGGGGAGATTTCCCAGCGAGGAGGCACAGGAAGCACAAGGCAAATGGGCTTGGAGAGATGTCTGAGAGCTCTGAGAGGTGTAAATTAACATCATTGCCCATTTACCTTTCTCTCAGGGAGATGGCAAAATTCATGGGTGTCAGTCACTGGTGTGGTGGCAGACACGTCCACTCAGAAACGTGTCCATGTGGTCTGGTTGGCCTAGAGATTTATAGGGTAATTTTTAAACCATTAGTGCATGACCTCTTGATTAAAACATTTACATGGTTTGTAACTAAAAAAGGTCCTAAAGGATCAGATCTAAAACCTGCTAAAGTGTCTTTAATTGACTGCAGTTGGCTCTGAATCAAGCCCCGAAATAACCGTTAATTTGGAACCCTCTAAAGGGATGGTGTAAATGCTGTGCTGGTAAAATACAGGGTGGAAGGTGATGGGGTGGTGAATCCTCCTGAAGAGGTTAGATTACAGTGATCTGCATTGCCTAGTTAAATGGATTAAAGACAGCAAAATTATCTTAATCCAGGCAACTGCTTTTGTGTAATCCTGTAAGTGGGTTAAACTCGTAGGGTGGCAAACATTCATCCCATTAAACCTGGGGACTTAACTATGGCATCTAAGATAGAGTGTCATCACACTCAACAGTGGAGAGGGAATGGCTAGAGGATGACCTGGATTTTAGTGGTCTCACTGATTTGATGTCTGCCTTTCCTCTGTATCTGGATGAAGAGAGAGCTGAGGCAAGTGCCTGCTGTTTGGTAGGGACAATCTGGGATCTACACCTTGGAGGCACAGAAATTGGAAAGAACCTGGGAAATATTGCAGACATCCCTGTCACTAGGAATTCTAGTGAATTGCTGTGATTAAAAGGGCCATGGTACCCTTGGATTGCTTTGGAGGGTGGTTTTAAGATGAAGTCTGGTGAGTTTATGGAAGGATTTATGTGATAAAGTAGCAGAATTCCTAGGGCTTGAAAAGCGTACCTAATCTGCTGGAATCTCCAAGGGGTTTGAAAAGAGATCAGTCTTTATTTGTCTCGTATTTATATCAATTCAGTGTTCCCTGGCTGCTTCTGCTCACCTTTGAGATCAGGAAGTAATAGTTTTCTCCCTTGAGGAGTAGATTGGGTTTCTGGTGGACTGGGGAGCTCTTCCATGTCTCTGTGGCCCTGGAGCCTGCAGCATGGCAGGGGGTAGGAAGCAGCTCACTTCAGACCTGAAGGCATCACGTTCTCTTCAGTGTCCGAGTGTTGCACTCAGCCTCCAAACCTGGGGTCAGGAGGGAATCTTCCATGCAGGTTCCTTTGGGGAACTGCAGGGCTGCAGGGGATTGCTTGGTGGTTATGGCATTATTTTTTTCTTTCTTTTTTTGGTCATTTTTGGTTTTCCTTCCTAAATAACAAGATCTGCTTCCCATGTTCCCCTAGAATTCATATTTAACAAATTCCCTGCTAATGCCCTCCGTGTGTTTCCTTGGTCTGAGGAGGAGTCCTCGGGGGAGAGAGCCTCTGCCACACCATATCTGCCAGACTTCATGTGAAAGATAGGAAAAGAGACATAAGGAGGTGATGGTAAATAAGTCCCATTTTGACAGGGAAATGGAGTGCAGGCCTGGGGAGAGACAGACACAACTCATACTACTGGAATGCAATTGCCGATGGACCGGTTACATTTAAAAGGCAACGGCCCAGGCCCAGATGTTTAAGAACTCCAGCATGGCTCAAAGCTGGCATAGCAGTAAAAGGGCTCTTGTTTGGAAATAGTTTCTTTGAGGTTAAAAAAGAATGCTTTAAAGTGAGCTGCACCAGCTGACATTGAAATCCGTTGGTCCTGGGCATGGAGATCCCATGAGGCCACTGTGGAGTGCCACCATCCTTCATGAGGGACAGATCTCCTTCACCTTGCCCCTGGCCCCATCCGGCAGCCATCCTCCGGGACTGGTTGAGCACAGCCGTGCTGCTGTGGCTGGAGCACAGCATCTCAGGTGGCACAGAAGGGGTGCCAGTGGTCCCCACGGGGAGGAGAAGGGATGTAGTTAATGGAGAGGAGTGGAAGCCACCGTGTTTGTTGAAAGGTCTGGCACCCCCTAACTCCAAGCAATCATGGGACCGATAGGAAGTACAGGAGAGCCTGCGGCCATCCCATTTATGTTCCTTGCCCATCATTAGGTCCAAACCCTACCCCAAACCACAAACCAGAATTGTTATTATGGAAGACTGAAAGCATGAAAAATGGCAGTGAGCTGCCAGCTGAGATTTGGGGCTACTTTTTGGTGCCTTTAGATGAAAATGTCCTAACAGTCCTGGGAACTTGTTAACACCTCCTGCTGCCATTTCATATTTATTTTTTGAGGTAAGCAAGCTGAAGCACTTGCAGTCACACACTGAAAGTAAGTACAAAGGAAATATGGCTGGCATCTATGGAGTAATTCTCCAAAAATGGTCCGGTAGATGCCAAAGGAGGAGCTGTCATGGTGGTACCGTGGTAGAACAGTAAGGTCAGGCACAGGGATTTGGTTGCAGATAAATGAGACCACGATAGAAGAGGCAGAGCATGTCAGACCCACCTACTGCTGTTTGCCACAGACCTACTGCCTTAGCACGGCAGAGATGTTTTCTGCCGCCAGCAAGCTCCGTTTTGAAATCGCAGCCTCGCTGACGTGAGTGGCAATATGCCCATTGTCTTTTGGGGACAGCACTTTGCCCCCACACTTTCTAATGTGCAGCTGGATCTTTCCCAGTGATCCCATTAAGGCTCTTCAGGGAACTGCGGTAAATGATGTTAAGAAGATAATTATAGGGTAGCCCAGACAAAAAAGCGGGTCAAGAACAATTTGAAGAGTTGGGGAATGACTTCAGTCAGCTGAAGAGGTGTCATAAGGTCTCTGTTCTCTGCAAGACATTTTCTTACTGCCTCTGATGAAACTTTAGCTGTGGCTTTGTACATGCTCTTCTGGTTTTCAGTATTTCCCTGGCACAGAAAACTCTCCTCGCTGTATGCATACCAGGTACTGGCAGAGCTGGAGTTAGCTGAGAACAGTTGGATTATAGGATTTAGAGACAGATGGGACCTTTTTCATTATATTTTTTTATGATTAGCTCACAACATAACATGTGAGGCAGTCACGTAGTTCATATTCACACAACAAATTATGCATCTAGTATGAAATAGCTCTTGTTTCCTTCTCTGAAATAGAGTATGAATTTCCATCTGGAATATATAATGTGGTTTCCATATGTACAAACAGACTTGTTACAAGTATCAAAGCAGAAAGAACGTTTTGGATGATAATGTGCTGTGGAAGTGTCTGTCCAGTGAATGCATGAGAGCTGTCAGCAGATTCACAAGTCCTAAAACAGAGACCTAGCTCAAGGGTGTGGTTTAAGTCCGGTAGGATCTATGAACGCTGTGTCTTCTGGATAAGGATACTGAATTTAAGACGTCGGTGCTGGAGTGGGCTGTAGTGCCTGAAGGCCAGTCTACCCAGACCTTACAACAAGAGGCCAAACCTGCTTTTATATCTGGAAAATACTTGGTTTCTCAGTTTCCAGACCTCAGCATAGGTGGGTGCTGAGTGCCTGCCTGTGAGCAGATGTTAAGTGTGTCCTGGAGCGTGGGCGCAGGTTCATGCTCTCACGGTTAACATCCTGCATGGTGCATCATTCCCACTCTGCGGCCAGCCCACCACGAGTGCCTGGAACAAGCTGTTGCCAGTTGTTGCTGTAGGTGTGTTTTGGGCATGTCTGCTGCTGGTGGGTGGAGAGCCCTGATGTTTGGTGTCTTTCCGTGTGGCCGGTGTTAGTGCTTTGCTGAAGCTGCGAAGAATTTCTACTTTTGTTACCTCCAGGATACAGACAGTCTGGTCCTGCTACAAGCCCAAGGTGCCCCGCCACTGATGTAACATCTTAGTTTCTGCTTAGTTTCCATTGTACATAAAACATGTCACAGTTTTCACTTTTTTTTTTTTTTTTTTTAACCTTATCATATCCTCAAAGCCTGTTTCTGAAGGGTGAATGGATTATTTATTGCCCAGCGCACTTTTGTGAGTATCTATGGAAATGGCATCTGGTCTCCAACTGGAGACCTTCTCCCCCCTCCATGTCCTTAAGAGAACATGACAGTAATTGAGCAATAATGAAACGTTTCAGGAGGAGTGTCGGAAAGTTCAGACTGGTATGGGGGAGTTATAAATCTGGGCTGAATTTGGCTTGAGGAAGAAACCCTGTTATAAACTTATTAGCTGCTGACACTGTGCTCCTCTCACCTTGTGCAAGATGTAAAGCTCACCTCAACACCGTCACACTGCCCTTCACTCGCACCTGCCTCAAGGTGCTGCTGTCCCAGGCACCGCGCTCTGCCTCCCAGGAGGTCAGTCGCTAAGAGATCCAACCCACACTCCAGTGCCTGTGATGTGCTCCAGCCAGACCTCTGTGTGTTGCTCCTACCAGGACAAACCGTCCGCCCATTGAGCTGGAGTTTGGGTTGCTAATTCCTGCAATAAGAACCAAGGAAAAACCTTTATAGGTGCCATCAGTACATCTTTTTGAAGTAATTTGTCCCAACAAAATAGTGAAGCTTTGGCTTTGGTTGTGTCACAGCTACCTTTTGGGTATCTAAGCGGAGACATTTATCCAGCTTCATAGTTCTCTGTTAACTATTCTTGTTGTTTTAAATTTGTGTCTCTCAGAAACAGACTGCTCTTTTCATTTCCTTGTCAGAATGATCGGTGGTTTTAGAAAGAAATCTGGAGTTTCAGATTCCGAGCTGGGAATCTTTTAGCACTGGGAAGCTATTTCTAGCATATCAAATTCTACTCTTGATTGGAATAAGCTGTCTCCAGCTTTCAGCCTAAAATTTGGTGACTTACCTATGGAAACTGTATAGGCTGTTGTAACAAACAGTGGTGGGAAATCAGCGCTTTCAAGTGGTGATTCATCTCACCTATTTTACATCCCTCTCTTAGGGTTGGATGAAGGTGCATGTTTGCATGGATGGACATCCCACCCCGAGACTGACGATGGGCTGCACCTGAACAGGTACAATGACTTCCAGTGTAGAAATCCATATCTGAGATGATATCAATGTCTCTCTCACCCATGCAGAGAAACAGGTACTTAGATGTGATTTATCTAGGATGTCTAAATCAGATGGACAGGGGCATGCAAATATTGAATACTGTTTCTTAAAAATTATTACTGATGCTGTCTAGGAACATCATCAGCCAAGGTTAGTGTCTTCATTATTTTTTTACATCGATTGTGCGATCATTTCATAGAATCATAGAATCA